>NC_088235.1:102398274-102684300 GCF_036934945.1 Oncorhynchus masou masou
GGTGCAAACTACCTGTCCTCCAGGACACCTACACCACCCGATGTCACAGGAAGGCCAAAAAGATCATCAAGGACAACAACCACCCGAGCCACTGCCTGTTCACCCCGCTAGAAGGCGAGATCAGTACAGGTGCATCAAAGCGGGGACCGAGAGACTGAAAAACAGCTTCTATCTCAAGGCCATCAGACTGTTAAACGGCCATCACGAACATTGATGAAATCGATTTATCACTAGCCACTTTAAATAATGCTTACATACGCACACATTACTCATCTCATATGTATTGTACTCCATACCATCTACTGCATCTTGCCTATGCTGTTCGGGCATCACTCATTCATATATTTTTCTGTACATTCGTATTCATTCCTTTACACTTGTGTGTATAAGGTAGTTGTTGTGAAATTGTTGGGTTATAAATTACTTGATTTGATGTGCAGGGGGGTATGAGGTAATTGAGGTAGATATGTGCAAGTTAAATAAATCAAATAAAAATAAACAGTAACAGCAGCATATGTGATGAGTCAAAAGAGATTTGTGCAAAAAGGGTCAATGCAGATATTCCGGGTAGCGAATGGTTAACTATTTAACTAACTATTTAGCAGTCTTATAGCTTTGGGTAGAAGCTGTTCAGGGTCCTGTTGGTTCCAGACATGGTGCATCGGTACCACTTGTCGTGCAGTAGCAGAGAGAACAGACTTTAAATAACTTGGGTGGCTGGAGTCTTTGACAATTTTTAAAGCCTTCCCTCTGACACCGCCTGGTACAGAGGTTCTGGATGCCAGAGAGCTAGACCCCAGTGATGTACTGTGCCGTATGCACTACCCTCTGTAGTGCCTTGCGGTCGGATGCCAAACAGTTGCCATACCAAGTGGTGATGCAGCCAGTCAAGATGCTCTCAATGGTGCAGCTGTAGAATTGTTTGAGGATCTGGGGCCCATGCCAAATCTTTTCAGCCTCCTGAGGGGGAGGAGGTGTTGCCGTGCCCGCTTCATGACTGTGTTGATGTGTGTGGACCATGATAGTTCTTTAGTGATTTTAGGGACTGCAGCCAGGCAGGCTGGCTGGCTGGCAGGCAGGCACGCAGGCAGGCAGGCATGTCACTTGTCATAAGTGCTCAATTGCCAGTAATGTATTTGTGTTTTTTGCCTAGCAGTTTCCAATCTTTATTGTGTAGATAACCAATTTTGCTCTCATTGTCTGTTGTTCCCCCTTTCCCTGTGTTGTGTTCATTGTTCAAATCAAATTGTATTGGTCGTATACACATATTTAGCCGATGTTATTGCAGATGTAGCTAAATGCTTGTGTTCCTAGCTCCAACAGTGCAGTAGTATATAACAATTCACAACAATACATACAAATCCAAAAGTAAAATAATGGAATTAAGAAATATAGTGCCTTGCGAAAGCATTCGGCCCCCTTGAACTTTGCGACCTTTTGCCACATTTCAGGCTTCAAACATAAAGATATAAAACTGTATTTTTTTGTGATGAATCAACAACAAGTGGGACACAATCATGAAGTGGAACGACATTTATTGGATATTTCAAACCTTTTTAACAAATCAAAAACTGAAAAATTGGGCGTGCAAAATTATTCAGCCCCTTTACTTTCAGTGCAGCAAACTCTCTCCAGAAGTTCAGTGAGGATCTCTGAATGATCCAATGTTGACCTAAATGACTAATGATGATAAATACAATCCACCTGTGTGTAATCAAGTCTCTGTATAAATGCACCTGCACTGTGATAGTCTCAGAGGTCCGTTAAAAGTGCAGAGAGCATCATGAAGAACAAGGAACACACCAGGCAGGTCCGAGATACTGTTGTGAAGAAGTTTAAAGCCAGATTTGGATACAAACGATTTCCCAAGCTTTAAACATCCGAAGGAGCACTGTGCAAGCGATAATATTAAAATGGAAGGAGTATCAGACCACTGCAAATCTACCAAGACCTGGCCGTCCCTCTAAACTTTCAGCTCATACAAGGAGAAGACTGATCAGAGATGCAGCCAAGAGGCCCATGATCACTCTGGATGAACTGCAGAGATCTACAGCTGAGGTGGGAGACTGTAACGGCGTTCTTCGTTTGTCGAAAGAGAGTCGGACCGAAATGCAGCGTGTTGGTTACTCATGTTTTTAATGAAACAATCGCAGTACATGAAAATAACTGAATACAAAAACAACAAAACGGAACGTGAAACCTAATTACAGCCTATCTGGTGAAACTACACAGAGACAGGAACAATCACCCACAAAATACACAGTGAAACCCAGGCTACCTAAATACGGTTCCCCATCAGAGACAACAAGAATCACCTGACTCTGATTGAGAACTGCCTCAGGCAGCCAAACCTAAACTAAACACACCCCTAATCAACCACAATCCCAATGCCTACAAAAAACCCAATACGAAAACACAATAACATAAACCCATGTCACACCCTGGCCTGACCAACTAATTATCTAAAACACAAAATACTAAGACCAAGGTGTGACAGAGACTCTGTCCATAGGACAACAATCAGTCGTATATTGCACAAATCTGGCCTTTATGGAAAAGTGGCAAGAAGAAAGCCATTTCTTAAAGATTTCCATAAAAAGTGTTGTTTAAAGTTTGCCACAAGCCACCTGGGAGACACACCAAACATGTGGAAGAAGGTGCTCTGGTCAGATGAAACCAAAATTGAACTTTTTGGCAACAATGCAAAACGTTATGTTTGGCGTAAAAGCAACACAGCTCATCACCCTGAACACACCATACCCACTGTCAAACATGGTGGTGGCAGCATCATGGTTTGGGCCTGCTTTTCTTCAGCAGGGACAGGGAAGATGGTTAAAATGGATGGGATGATGGATGGAGCCAAATACAGGACCATTCTGGAAGAAAACCTGATGGAGTCTGCAAAAGACCTGAGACTGGGACGGAGATTTGTCTTCCAACAAGACAATGATCCAAAACATAAAGCAAAATCTACAATGGAATGGTTCAAAAATAAACATATCCAGGTGTTAGAATGGCCAAGTCAAAGTCCAGACCTGAATCCAATCGAGAATCTGTGGAAAGAACTGAAAACTGCTGTTCACAAATGCTCTCCATCCAACCTCACTGAGCTCGAGCTGTTTTGCAAGGAGGAATGGGAAAACAATTCAGTCTCTCGATGTGCAAAACTGATAGAGACATACCCCAAGCGACTTACAGCTGTGTCGCAGCAAAAGGTGGCGCTACAAAGTATTAACTTAAGGGGGCTGAATAATTTTGCACGCCCAATTTTTCAGTTTTTGATTTGTTAAAAAGGTTTGAAATATCCAATAAATGTCGTTCCACTTCATGATTGTGTCCCACTTGTTGTTGATTCTTCACAAAAAAATACAGTTTTATATCTTTATTGTTTGAAGCCTGAAATGTGGCAAAAGGTCGCAAAGTTCAAGGGGGCAGAATACTTTCGCAAGGCACTGTATATAAATATTAGGACAGGCATTGTCAGAGTAGCATTGATTAGAATACAGTAGAATGCAGTATATACATATGAAAATAGTAAAACTGTATGTAAACATTATTAAAGTGACCAGTGATTCCATGTCTATGTACATAGGGCAGCAGCCTCTAAGGTGCAGGGTAGAGTAACCAGGTGGTAGCCGGCTAGTGACAGTGACTAAGTTCAGGGCATGGTACTGGGTGGAGGCCGGCTAGTGATGGTTATTTAACAGTCTGATGGCCTTGAGATTGAAAAATAGCTTCTGTCTCTCGATCCCAACTTTGTTGAACCTGTACTGACTTCACTCTGCGGATGCGGGCGGTGCATTTGCGATACCAGGCGGTGATACAGCCCGACAGGATTCTCTCAATGTGCGTCTGTAAAAGTGATTTTGTTTAAAGGGCCCTCATACTCAATCTATCACCATCAGAGGGAGAGTCGTGATGTGTCAAGCCATTTCTGCTGATTCTCTCACAGCTTTACTCTTGAGAGACAGATGGAGAGGGTCATAAAACAACAATCAGATGATCATCTCTCACAGATACAATCTCTATTGATGCTTACTCATACAATCTCTCTCTAGGCTGTCAATTCAATGTCATTTCAAGTTAAGGGCTTTATTGGCATTTGAAACAGCTTTAATGCTAAGGCTCATTGGCAATTTACAGTGATAATAAAAGTACTCGGGCACATGCTGTACCTGAAGACATCCCTTCTCTATGACCTGAATGTTCATTCAGTAAATAATAATTCACAAAATGCAAACTATTAATTATAATTATGACATGAATGTTAGGCTCGTACCAACAAGGTAATAACATGTAAACATAATAATACATTTCAATGTTCTTCTGTGTTCTGAGGTGTTTCATTCATAAACCGCCACAGTTTAAATCAGAATATTTTTACTATAACCATCAATGATTCAAGATGATGATATGACTCAATCTCCTTCAATCACAAAATCTCTAGGCACATGCAACGTGTTGGTCCCACCACTAGCAGTTAACCCACTGTTCCCCGGGCGCCAAGGACGTGGATGTCGATTAAGGCGGCCCCCTGCATCTCTCTGATTCAGAGGGGTTGGGTTAAATGCGGAAGACACATTTCAGTTGAATACATTCAGTTGTACAACTGACTAGTTATCCCCCTTGCCCTTTCTCTCCTCTGTGCCTTTTCTCTATATTTTCCTATATGCCACCCTCCCTCTTTCCTTATCACCCCCCCCCCCCTCTCCTTATCTCTCTCTCTTTCCTTATCACTTCCAGCCAGCTTCTCTCTCTCAATTCAATATCAATTTAAGGGGCTTATTGGAATGGGAAACATATGTTTACATTGCTAAATCAAGTGAAATAGATGATAAACAAAAGTGAAATAAACAATACCAATTTAGCAGTAAACATTACAATCACAAAAGTTCCATTATGTCATATTATGTCTATATACTGTGTTGTAATGATGTGCAAATAGTTAAAGAACAAAAGTGGAAAATAAATCAACATAAATATGGGTTGTACTTACAATGGTGTTTGTTCTTCACTGGTTGCCCTTTTCTTGTGGCAACAGGTCACAAATATTGCTGATGTGATGGCACACGGTGGTATTTCACCCAATAGATATGGGAGTTAATCTAAATTTGATTTGTTTTTAGAATTCTTTGTGGGTCTGTGTAATTGGAGGGAAGTATGTGTCTCTAATATGGTCATACATTTGGCAGGAGGTTAGGCAGTGCAGCTCAATTTCCACCTCATTTTGTGGGCAGTGTGCACATAGCCTGTCTTCTCTTGAGAGCCAGGTCTGCCTTCGGCGGCCTTTCTCAATAGCAGGGCTATGCTCACTGAGTCTGTACATATTCAAAGATTTCCTTAATTTTGGGTCAGTCATAGTGGTCAGGTGTTCTGCCACTGTGAACTCTCTGTGTAGGGACAAATGGCATTCTATTTTGCTCTGTTTTTTTGTACATTCTTTCCAATGTGTCTAGTAATTATCTTTCTGTTTCTCATGATTTGGGTGGGTCTAATTGTGTTGCTGTCATGGGGCTCTGTGGTGTCTGTTTGTGTTTGTGAACAGAGCCCCAGGACCAGCTTGCTTAGGGGACTTTTCTCCAGTTCAGGAGAAGATATTTTGCGGGTATTGTTCTAATTCTGCTCTGTATGCATTATTTGGTGTTCATTATTTAGTTATTGCTCTCTTTTCACTCTCTTTCCTAATCCCGCCCACCCATCACTCTCTCACCATTGAGAGCATCCTGACCATTTGCATCACTGCCTGCTGACCGTAAGGCGTTTCTGAGGGTAGTGCTTACGGCCCAGTACATCACTGGGGCCAAGCTTCCTGCCATCCAGGACCTATATAATAGGAGGTGTCAGAGGAAAGCCCCAAAAATTGTCAGAGACTCCAGTCACCCAAGTCATAGATTGTTCTCTCTGCTACCCCACGGCAAGCGGTACCGGACAGCCAAGTCTAGGACCAAAAGGCTCCTTAACGGCTTCCACCCCAAAGCCATAAGACTGCTGAACAATTAATCAAATGGCCACCAGACTATTTACATTGACCCCCCCCCCCCCATTTGTTTTGTACACTGCTGCAACTCACTGTTTATTATCTATGCATAGTCACTTTACCCCTACCTACATGTACAAATGACCTCACACACTGACTCGGTACCGGTACCCCTGAATACAGCCTCGTTATTGTTATTTTATTGTGTTAATTTTTATAATTTTTTACTTTAGTTATTTGGTAAATATCTTCTTAACTCTTCTTGAACTGCACTGTTGGTTAAGGGCTTGTAAGTAACCATTTCATGGTAAGGTCTACACTGTTGGTTAAGGGCTTGTAAGTAACCATTTCATGGTAAGGTCTACACTGTTGGTAAAGGGCTTGTAAGTAACCATTTCACGGTAAGGTCTACACTGTTGGTTAAGGGCTTGTAAGCAACCATTTTACGGTAAGGTCTACACTGTTGGTTAAGAGCTTGTAAGTAACCATTTCACGGTAAGGTCTACACTGTTGGTTAAGGGCTTGTAAGTAACCATTCAACAGTAAGGTCTACACTGTTGGTTAAGAGCTTGAAAGTAACCATTTCATGGTAAGGTCTACACTGTTGGTTAAGGGCTTGTAAGTAACCATTTCACGGTAAGGTCTACACTGTTAGTTAAGGGCTTGTAAGTAACCATTTCACGGTAAGGTCTACACTGTTAGTTAAGGGCTTGTAAGTAACCATTTCACGGTAAGGTCTACACTGTTGGTTAAGGGCTTGTAAGTAACCATTTCACGGTAAGGTCTACACTGTTAGTTAAGGGCTTGTAAGTAACCATTTCACGGTAAGGTCTACACTGTTGGTTAAGGGCTTGTAAGTAACCATTTCACGGTAAGGTCTACACTGTTGGTTAAGAGCTTGAAAGTAACCATTTCATGGTAAGGTCTACACTGTTGGTTAAGAGCTTGAAAGTAACCATTTCACGGTAAGGTCTACACTGTTAGTTAAGGGCTTGTAAGTAACCATTTCACGGTAAGGTCTACACTGTTGGTTAAGGGCTTGTAAGTAACCATTTCACTGTAAGGTCTACACTGTTGGTTAAGAGCTTGAAAGTAACCATTTCATGGTAAGGTCTACACTGTTAGTTAAGGGCTTGTAAGTAACCATTTCACGGTAAGGTCTACACTGTTGGTTAAGGGCTTGTAAGTAACCATTTCACGGTAAGGTCTACACTGTTAGTTAAGGGCTTGTAAGTAACCATTTCACGGTAAGGTCTACACTGTTGGTTAAGGGCTTGTAAGTAACCATTTCACGGTAAGGTCTACACTGTTGGTTAAGAGCTTGAAAGTAACCATTTCATGGTAAGGTCTACACTGTTGGTTAAGGGCTTGTAAGTAACCATTTCACGGTAAGGTCTACACTGTTAGTTAAGGGCTTGTAAGTAACCATTTCACGGTAAGGTCTACACTGTTGGTTAAGGGCTTGTAAGTAACCATTTCACTGTAAGGTCTACACTGTTGGTTAAGAGCTTGAAAGTAACCATTTCATGGTAAGGTCTACACTGTTGGTTAAGGGCTTGTAAGTAACCATTTCACGGTAAGGTCTACACTGTTAGTTAAGGGCTTGTAAGTAACCATTTCACGGTAAGGTCTACACTGTTAGTTAAGGGCTTGTAAGTAACCATTTCACGGTAAGGTCTACACTGTTGGTTAAGGGCTTGTAAGTAACCATTTCACGGTAAGGTCTACACTGTTGGTTAAGAGCTTGAAAGTAACCATTTCATGGTAAGGTCTACACTGTTGGTTAAGGGCTTGTAAGTAACCATTTCACGGTAAGGTCTACACTGTTAGTTAAGGGCTTGTAAGTAACCATTTCACGGTAAGGTCTACACTGTTGGTTAAGGGCTTGTAAGTAACCATTTCACGGTAAGGTCTACACTGTTGGTTAAGAGCTTGAAAGTAACCATTTCATGGTAAGGTCTACACTGTTGGTTAAGGGCTTGTAAGTAACCATTTCACGGTAAGGTCTACACTGTTGGTTAAGAGCTTGAAAGTAACCATTTCATGGTAAGGTCTACACTGTTGGTTAAGGGCTTGTAAGTAAGCATTTCACGGTAAGGTCTACACTGTTAGTTAAGGGCTTGTAAGTAACCATTTCACGGTAAGGTCTACATCTGTTGTATTCGGCGCATGTGACAAATAACATTTGATTTGATTTGATCTAACCCTTTCCCACAATGGACATTATGGAACGTGTCAACAAACATATGTTTACCACTGGACTTCACTGAAACTGTATGTGGTAGCTTCTGTTTGAGTATTTCAGCTCTGAAGATGGCCGACTACTCAGAGAGGGCATGTTAGCTTTCCTGCCCAGGAGTGTTATTTTCCCCTCTGGGTTGAATGGAAGACATGATACAGACTACAGCAGTCAGTGGTCCTTATAATTCTCTACAAACCAAGCTATAATCTTATCCCCTCCCCTGCCTCTGTGGGTTTCAACATCTTTCCTTTGTCTTTCACTGAGAAAGAGAAAACAATCCAATGCCAATGACAAAGAAACAATGTTAGTGATCTTATTACTGTTTCCAAATGAGAGCAGTGTCATGGACACCAGTGATATTTTCTAAGTGCCCCAGTCATGTGGCTTCTGGATGGTTACTCACTTGAGACAATGACACAGTGTGACGCACCAGCTGGCTCCTTCATCTATCTCTCTCTTTCATTCAATTATTTCCTATTTTTCTCTCCTGGAGATGACGGATGAGGGCCAATGAACATGACAGAGAAAGAAAGTGGATAGAAAGGAGGAACAACAGACAATGAGAGCAAAACCGATTGCCTACACAGTAAAGATTGGCAACGGCTAGGCAAAAAACACCAAACACATTACTGGTGAATGAGCCCTGATGCCTGTGCCATTGCCAACTCTTTGTGGCTTTCCACGTGAGGTGTAGGGCACTGCAAGCCCCGTGTGTGAGAACAAACCACGTCTTTTTGTCGTGGGTTTGACTTTATTACCCTTCTGTGCCAACTGACTTAACCCAGCACTAAAGAGCTCCATTAAATCTATTGGTAATGGCTGTCTCTGCTATTATGACTGAGATTTAATACACATTGGGGTTGGTTTACTATGTGTGTGTGTGTGTGTGTGTGTGTGTGTGTGTGTGTGTGTGCTGAGGCTGTCTTTCAGTGGATTTATGTAGGAGAATGGCATTGTGACTAAGTTCAGGGCATGGTACTGGTTGGAGGCTGGCTAGTGATGGTTGTTTAACAGTCTAATGGCCTTGAGATAGAATCTGTTTTTCAGTCTCTCGATCCCAGCTTTGATGCACCTGTACTGACCTAGCCCTCTGGATGATAGCGGGGTGAACAGGCCGTGGATCGGGTGGTTGACGTCCTCGATGATCTTTTTGGCCTTCCTGTGGCATCGGTTGCTATAGCTGTCCTGGAGGGCAAGCAGTGTGCCCCCGGTGACGCGTTGGGCAGACCACCACTCCTTCTGAAGTACCATGCGGTTGCAGGTGGTGCAGTTGCGGTACCAGGCGGTGATACAGACCGACAGGATTCTCTCAATGGTGCATCTGTAAAAGTTATTTTGTATGTTATTATGTTTATGTTCACCCGCCTTCTAGCCATCATTGATCCATTTTTCATTTTCCATTGGTTTTGTCTTGTCTTCCCACACACCTGTTTTCAATCCCATTCATTACCTGTTGTGTATTTAACCCTCTGTTCCCCTCATGTCTTTGTCAGAGATTGTTTTATGTCAAGTGTTGTTTTTTGTTGAATAGGTGCCTGATGGGTCCTCGTACCCATGTTCGTTTATGTATGTACGTATTTAGTGTTATGGAGCATGTTAAGTGGACTTCTATTAAAGACTCCATTTACACTCCGTTTGACTCTCCTGCGCCTGACTTCCCTGCCACCTATACACACGACTCTGACAGAATCTCTGATCAAAAATATATGAAGTCAGCAGGAGAAGACACTTCGCTCATGGAGGTGGAGGAACGTGTCCGGGAACAAGCGGAGGAGATTGACTGTTTGAGCGCCTTCATGGATCACATTGTCCAGAATATGGATCGCTGGGTCGAGACAGGGAGTTACTCCAGCGCCTCCACCACCACAACCGGGATCTCCCTTGAACGCTTTTCCCCCTCCTGAACCTAACAAGATCCATTTACCCCTACCCACAGGATACAATGGAGATACTGCCGGCTGCCAGGGTTTTCCTCTTAAACTGAACTTGTATCTGGCCACGGTCTCCCCAGTACCATCGGATCGTGAGAAGAGTTGCGCCTTCGTCTCATGCCTCACTGGGAAAGCCCTGGAGTGGGCCAGCGCTGTGTGTAAAGAGGCGGATGCGGCGTTGGACCATTTTGACCATTTTCACCCGCCATTTCAGGACAGTATTCGACCACCCAACCAAAGGCAGAGCGGCGGGTGAGCGCCTCTACCATCTGAGGCAGGAGACGAGGAGCGCCCAGGAGTTTGCTCTGGAGTTTAGGACCCTGGCTGCCGGCGCTGGATGGAGCGACAGGGCCCTGATCGACCATTACCGTTGTAGTCTACGCGAGGACGTCAGCCGGGAGCTGGCCTGTAGAGACACCACACTCACCTTTGACCAGCTGGAGGACATGTCCATCAGGCTGGACAACATGCTGGCTACTCGTGGACGTCTAGATCGGGGTCTGGTTGTTCCATCCTCCCACACCCTCTCTCCAGAACCTATGGAATTGGGAGGGATGGTGCGCAGGGAGACCGGAGGGGGTTCCCACTGGAGCACCATCTATGGTTGGCAGAGAGCACACTGCTGGTCGGTGCCGGGTTGGTTCCTCTGGGAATAGAGAAGGCAGGCAGGGCACTCTGGCATCACCCCAGGTGAGTAGGCACCATTCTCATCCAGAGCCCTCTGTTGCACCAATGTTTGTCTCTGTCACTTTTCCTGATTTTTTTCCCCCTGCATTCCCAGTATAAGGCGCTAGTAGATTCAGGCGCGGCTGGGAATTTCATTAATCAAAATTTAGCTCATAGTTTTGGGATCCCTATTGTTTCTGTGGATATGCCTTTCCCTATTCATGCCTTAGATAGACGACAATTAGGGTCAGGGTTTATCAGGGAGGTAACCTCACCTTTGTGTATGATAACACAGGAGGGTCACAAGGAGAAGATTAGTCTTTTCCTTATTGATTCTCCTGCATATTCTATGGTGCTAGGCCTACCCTGGTTAGCTTGTCATAACCCCACTGTTTCTTGGCCACAGAGGGCTCTCACGGGGTGGTCGCGGGAGTGCTCAGGTAGGTGTTTAGGGGTTTCCTTTGGTGCTACTATGGTGGAAAGTCCAGACCAGGTCTCCACCGTGCGCATTCCCCCCAAATATGCCGATTTGGCTCTCGCCTTCTGTAAGAAAAAGGCGACTCAATTATCCCCCCTTCGACGGGGTGCGATAGATCTCCTGGTAGATGCTGCATATCCCAGGAGTCATGTGTATCCCATGTCACAAGTGGAGACGGTGGCTATGGAGACAAATGTCTCTGAATCCCTGCGTCAGGGGTACATTCAGCCATCCATTTCACCCGTCTCTTCTTTGTGAAAAAGAAGGATGGCGGTTTCCACCCGTGCATTATTATCGAGGTCTAAATAATCACAGTGAAATATAGTTACCCGCTACCTCTGATAGATACGGGCCCGGGGCACGGGGCACGGGGCACGCTTCTTCACAAAATTGGATCTCAGGAGTGAGTACAGTCTGGTGCGTATTTGGAAGGGTGACGAGTGGAAGACGGTATTTAGCACTACCTCAGGTCATTATGAGTAACTTGTCATGCCATATGGGTTGATGAATGCTCCATCAGTCTTCCAATCATTTGTAGATGAGATCTTCAGGGACCTGCACAGGCAAGGTGTAGTGGTGTATATCGATGATATTCTGTTGTACTCCGCTACACGCGCCGAACATGTGTCCCTGGTGCGCAGGGTGCTTGGTTGCCTGTTGGAGCATGATCTATATGTCAACGCTGAGAAATGCTTGTTCTTCCAACAATCTCCTTCCTAGGGCATCGGATTTCCACTTCAGGAGTTGAAATGGAGAGCGACCGCATTGCAGCCGTGCGTAATTGGCCGACTCCAACAACGTTAAACGAGGTGCAGCGTTTTTTAGGGTTTGCCAATTACTACCAGAGGTTTATCCAGGGTTTTGGTCAGGTTGCTGCACCCAGTACCTCACTGCTAACGGGGGACCCTGTGCACTTGCAGTGGTCGGCTGAGGCAAACAGGGCTTTTGGACACCTGAAGACTGTTTACCTCGGTGCCTGTGTTGGCTCATCCGGATCCCTCTTTGCCATTCATAATGGAGTTGGATGCATCCGAAGCTGGGATAGGAGCAGTGCTCTCTCAGCGCTTGCGTGCGCCACTGAAATTTCGCCCCTGTGCTTTATTTTCGAAGAAGCTCAGCCCGGCGGAGCGAAACTATGATGTGGGGGACCGGGAGCTGTTATCCGTCGTATAAGCCTGGAAGGTGTGGAGACATTGGCTTGAGGGGGCTAAACACCCTTTTCTTATCTGGACTGACCACCGCAATCTGGAGTACATCCGGCAGGCGACGGGACTGAATCCTCGCCAGGCAAGGTGGGCCATGTTTTTCACTCGTTTTGTGTTTACTCTTTCTTACAGACCAGGCTCCCAGAACGTTAAGGCAGACGCATTGTCTCGGCTGTATGACACAGAGGAGCAGTCCATGGATCCCACTCCCATACTCCCAGTTTCGTGTTTGGTGGCGCCAGTAGTGTGGGAGCTGGATGCGGACATTGAGCGGGCGTCACGTGCAGAGCCCTCTCCTCCTGAGTGTCCAGCTGGTCGTCTGTATGTTCTGTCTGCTGTCCGCGACCGATTGATCTATTGGGCTCACACGTCACCCTCCTCTGGTCATCCTGGGATAGGTTGGACGATGCGCTGTCTTGATGGGAGGTACTGGTGGCCCACTTTAGCTAAGGACGTGAGGATTTATTTTTACTCCTGCTCGGTGTGTGCCCAGTGCAAGGCTCCTAGACACCCGCCCAGAGGTAAGCTACAACCTTTACCTATTCCTCAACGGCCGTGGTCGCACCTGTTGGTGAATTTTTTGACTGATCTTCCACCTTCACAGGTTTACACCACGATCCTGGTCGTTGTGGATCGGTTTTCGAAGTCCTGTCGTCTCCTCCCTTTGCCCGGTCTCCCTATGGCTTTACAAACGGCAGAGGCCCTGTTTACACACGTTTTCCGGCACTATGGGGTGCCTGAGGATATAGTGTCTGATCGGGGTCGCCAGTTCACATCAAGGGTCTGGAAGGCGTTCATGGAACGTCTGGGGATCTCGGTTAGTCTTACCTCAGGTTTTCACCCCAAGAGTAATGGACAGGTGGAGAGAGTTAACCAGGATGTGGGTAGGTTTCTGCGGTCTTATTGCCAGGACCGGCCGGCGGAGTGGGCGAAGTTCGTGCCCTGGGCAGAGATGGCCCAGAACTTGCTACGTCACTCCTCCACTAACCTTACTCCTTTTCAATGTGTATTAGGGTATCAGCCGGTTCTGGCTTCTTGGCATCAGAGTCAGACTGAGGCTCCTGCGGTGGACAATTGGTTTCGGCGCGCTGAGGAAACCTGGGAGGCAGCCCACGTCCACCTTCAGCGCGCCATAAGGCGCCAGAAGATTGGCGCAAACCGTTGCCGCAGTGAGGCCCCGGTGTTCGCACCAGGGGACAGGGTCTGGCTCTCGACCCGAAACCTGCCCCTCCGCCTGTTCTGCCGGAAGCTTGGTCCGCAGTTTGTGGGGCCGTTTAAAGTCCTGAGGAGAGTGAACGAGGTATGTTATAGATTACAACTGCCCACTAATTACCGTATTAACCCCTCGTTCCATGTGTCTCTCCTCAGGCCGGTGGTGGCTGGCCTGCTCCAGGAGGCTGAAGTACGTGACGTTTCTCTGCCTCCTCTAGACACCGAGGGGCTCCCGGCGTACTCTGTTCGATCCATTTTGGATTCGAGACGTCGGGCGAGGGGCCTTCAGTACCTCGTGGACTGGGAGGGGTACGGGCCGGAGGAGAGATGCTGGGTTCCGGTGGAGGACGTGTTAGATTCTTCCATGTTAAAAGAATTCCACCGTCTCCATCCGGATCGCCCTGCACCTCGCCCTCCAGGTCGTACCTGAGGCTGGTGTCGACGTGCGGCTATAGTCACGACTCCTGCCGAAGTCGTTGCCTCTCCTTGCTCGGTGGTCGACATCACCGGCCTTCTAACCATCATTGAGCCATTTTTCATTTTCCATTGGTTTTGTCTTGTCTTCCCACACACCTGTTTTCAATCCCATTAATTACTTGTTGTGTATTTAACCCTCTGTTTCCCCTCATGTCTTTGTCAGAGATTGTTTTATGTCAAGTGTTGTTTTTTGTTGAATAGGTGCGCGATGGGTCCTCGTACCCATGTTCGTTTATGTATGTACGTATTTAGTGTTTGGAGCATGTTAAGTGGACTTATATTAAAAGACTCCATTTACACTCCGTTTGACTCTCCTGCGCCTGACTTCCCTGCCACCTATACACACGACTCTGACACTATCACCATCAGAGGGAGAGTCGTGATGTGTCAAGCCATTTCTGCTGATTCTCTCACAGCTTTACTCTTGAGAGACAGATGGAGAGGGTCATAAAACAACAATCAGATGATCATCTCTCACAGATACAATCTCTATTGATGCTTACTCATACAATCTCTCTCTAGGCTGTCAATTCAATGTCATTTCAAGTTAAGGGCTTTATTGGCATTTGAAACAGCTTTAATGCTAAGGCTCATTGGCAATTTACAGTGATAATAAAAGTACTCTGGCACATGCTGTACTTGAAGACATCCCTTCTCTATGACCTGAATGTTCATTCAGTAAATAATGATTCACAAAATGCAAACTATTAATTATAATTACGACACGAATGTTAGGAGTGTAGATGACATAAGATCAGATCTGGCATTGTCTCGACATACACACGCTGAGGCTTTCCTCATAGGGAGGGTAGAGAGAGGAGAGTGAGGGAAGAACATAAGAGGCCAAAGAGGGAATAGAGAGAGAGAGATAGAGAGAGAGATTGAGAGACGGAGTGGGAAAGAGAGACAGAGACAATGAAACACAGAGACACAGAGCGGTAGAAGAAAAGTATTGGAATCAATGTTCATTTTGTTTTCCTGAAATAAAATAAGTTACAAACAGCACCCCTTTGGGCAGAGCGTGAGAACGTACTATTTGTCACGCCCTGACCTTAGAGAGCCTTTTTATGTCTCTATTTGATTTGGTCAGGGTGTGATTTGGGGTGGGCATTCTATGTTTTTGTTTTCTATGACTTTGTATTTCTATGTTTGGCCGGGTATGGTTCTCAATCAGGGACAGCTGTCTATCGTTGTCTCTGATTGGGAACCATACTTAGGTAGCCCTTTCCCTACTTTCAGTGTGGGAAGTTAACTTTGTTTGTGGGACATAGCCCTTAAGCGTCACGGTGGTTTTTGTATTGTTTATTGTTTTTGTCGGCGTCATTTCTAATAAAAGGAAAATGCATGCTCACCACGCTGTGCTTTGGTCCTTGTCATTCGACGGCCGTGAAACTATTGGCTTCCTTGACATCCTCCCTTAGGCCTCTTCACTGCCCCCACCGCATCACTCCCTCTGTCCCTCCCCCTTCCTCTCTCAATTCAACTTCAATGTAAGGGCTTTATTGGCATGGGAAACATGTTTACATTGTCATAGCAAGTGAAATAGATAATAAACCAAAGTAAAAAACTATAAAAAATTAACAGTAAACATAACACTCACAAGATCCAAAAGATGGCTATATACAATGTTGTAAAAATAGTACAAAAGGGAAAATAAATAAACATAAATATAGGTTGTATTTATGAATGGTGTTTGTTCTTCACTGGTTGCCCTTTTCTTGGGGCAACAGGTCACAAATATTGCTGCTGTGGCATTTCACCCACTAGATATGGGAGTTTATCAAAATTCAATTTGTTTTTTCGAATTCTTTGAAGGTCTGTGTAATCTGAGGGGAATATGTGTCTCTATGGTCATACAATTGGCAGGAGGTTAGGAAGTGCAGCTCAGTTTCCACCTCATTTTCTCTAGAGAGCCAGGTCTGCCTCTCTCAATCGCAAGGCTTTTAAAATGTTCTAATTTAGCTAAAAGAGTTAAGAACAAATTCTTACTTACAATGACAGCTCCCACCGGCCAAACCCAGACGAGGCTGGGCCAATTGTGTGCCGCCCTATGGGACTCCCAATCATATCCGGTTGTGATACAGCCTGGAATCGAACCAGGGTGTCTGTAGTGACACCTCAAGCACTGAGAAGGAGTGCCTAAGAGCGCTACGCCACTCAGGAGCCCTACTCAGGAGGTTATGCTCTCTGAGTCTGTACATAGTCAAAGATTTCCTTCATTTCAATCACAGTGGTCAGGTATTCTGCCACTGTGCACTCTCTGTTTAGGGCCAAATGGCATTCTAGTTTGCTCTGTTTTTTTGTGTCAATGTGTTTGGAAATTGCTCCCAAGGATGAACCAGACTTGTGAAGGTCTGCATTTTTTTCTGTGGTTCTTGGCTGATTTCTTTTGATTTTCCCATGATGGGAGTTTTGGCACTAAATTTGAAGCTAGGCCTTGAAATACATCCACAGGTACACCCCCAATTGACTCGAATTATGTCAATTAGCCTATCAAAAGCTTCTAAATCCATGACATCATTTTCTGGAATTTTCCAAGCTGTTTAAAGGCACAGTCAACTTAGTGTATGTAAGCTTCTGACCCACTGGAATTGTGAAACAGCGAGTTATAAGTGAAATAATCTTTCTGTAAACAATTGTTGGAAAAATTACTTGTGTGTCATGCACAAAGTAGATGCCCTAACCAACTCAGGAGGTTATGCTCACTGAGTCTGTACATAGTCAAATATTTCCTTCATTTCAATCACAGTGGTCAGGTATTCTGCCATTGTGCACTCTCTGTTTAGGGCCAAATGGCATTCTAGTTTGCTCTGTTTTTTTGTGTCAAAGTAATTATCTTTTTGTTTTCTCATGATTTTCTCTCTTTCTCTCTCTTTCTTTTTTTTGTTCTGTTAAAGCCTGAATTTAAAATGGATTAAATTGAGCATTTTTGTTATTGGCCTACACACAATAACCCATAATGTCAAAGTGGAATTATGTTTCTGTTGTGTGTTTTTTTTTATAATTAAAAATGAAAAGCTCTAATGTCTTGAGTCAGTAAGTATATCATCCCTTTGTTATAGCAAGCCTAAATAAGTTCAGGAGTAAAAATGTGCTAAACAATTCACATAATAAGTTGCATGGACTCACTCTACATGCAACAATAGTGATTAACATGATTTTTTGTAGATTACCTCATCTCTGTACCACACACTTACAAATATCTTTAAGATCCCTCAGTCGAGCAGTGAATTTCAAACACAGACTCAATCACAATGACCAGGGAGTATTTCTAATGCCTCGCAAAGAGGGGCACTTATTGGTAGATGGGAAAAAATAAATAAAAACCGACATGGTATATTCCTTTCAGCATTGTAAAGTTATTAATTACACTTTGGATGGTGTGTCACTGCACCCAGTCACTACAAATATATAGGTGTCCTTCCTAACCTAAGTTGCCAGAGAGGAAGGAAACCAATTAGAGATTTCAGCATGAGGCCAATGGTGACTTTAAAACAGTTACAGAGTGTAATGGCTGTGATAGGAGAACATTGTAGTTACCCCACAATACAAACCTAAATGACAGAGTGAAAATAAAGAAGCATGCATCCTGTTTGCAATAAGGCACTAAAGAACAACTGCAAAAAATGTGGCAAAGCAATTAACTTTATGTCCTGAATACAAAGCATGATGTTTGGGGCAAATCCAACACAACACATCACTGAGTACCACTCTTCATATTGTTAAGCACGGTGGCGGCTGCATCATGTTATGAGTATGCTTGTCATCGCCAAGGACCAGGGAGTTTTTTAGGATGAAAAAAAAAAACGGAATAGAGCTAAGCACAGGCAAAATCCTAGAGTATAACTTGGTTCAGTCTGCTTGCCAAGAGACACTGGGAGACAAATCATCCTTTCAGCAGGACAATAACCTGAGACAACAATCAACAATCAACTTGACAGAGCTTGAATAATTTTTATTATAATAATGTGCAAATACTGTACAATCCAGCTGTGCAAAGAGAGTTGTAACCACTGCCAAAGGTGATTCTAACATGTATTGACTCAGGAGTGTGAATACTTATGTAAATTAGATATTTCTGTATTTAATTATTAATTACATTGGCAAAAATGTCTACAAACATGTTTTCACATTGTCATTATGGGGAATTATTGTATGCAGATGGGTGAGAGAAAAATAAATGTAATCCATGTTGAATTCAGGCTGTAATACAACAAAATGTAGAATAACTCAAGGGTTATGAATACTTTCTGAAGGCACTGTACATCTTTTCCTGTTTTATTTCATGGATAGAGACTTCCCAGCAAACATGTTCACCCTGGCACGATGTGGGCTAAAATATTGGTGCACTTTTTCTATTTATATATGACAATTTAATTCAATGCATATATTGCATAATTTTCAAGCCTTAAACGGTATTTAGGGAATGTGATACATTATATCAGAAAGACAACTAAGATGTTACTGTCATTAAAAACTAAAAAGAAAATGTAAGTGAAAGATAGCCATTGGTCTGAAGCCGACAAAGAATGGAAATTCACATGAGCACCACAATGCCTACTCCACCCATGCTATACTAAGGTTTGCCAGCATACAGCTTTGAACTACTACAGTTGTTACAGTTGTCGCAAGTTTACAAACCTTTAGGTTGGAGTCATTAAACCTTGTTTTTCAACCACTCAACAAATTTCTTGTTAACAAACTATAGTGTGGCAAGTTGGTTAGGGCATCTACTTTGTGCATCACACACAAGTAATTTTTCCAGATTATTTCACTTATAACTCGCTGTATCACAATTCCAGTGGGTCAGAAGTTTACATACACTAAGTTGACTGTGCCTTTAAACAGCTTGGAAAATTCCAGAAAATGATGTCATGGATTTAGAAGCTTTTGATAGGCTAATTGACATAATTTGAGTCGATTGGGGGTGTACCTGTGGATGTATTTCAAGGCCTAGCTTCAAATTTAGTGCCAAAACTTCCATCATGGGAAAATCAAAAGAAATCAGCCAAGACTTCAGAAAAAAAATGCAGACCTTCACAAGTCTGGTTCATCCTTGGGAGCAATTTCCAAACACATGAAGGTACCACGTTCATCCGTACAAACAGTAGTACGCAAGTATAAACACCATGGGACCACACGGCCGTCATGCAGGTTTAAAGGTGTAAACTTCCGACTTCAACTTTATGTTGGTCTTTTGTACTTCAAACAATGTGTATGCAGTTTGCTTAGCATTCAAAACTTTCCATTTCCTTGGTTTGAACACCGGAAGGTGATTATACAACATTATTATACAACATTGTGATACAGCATAACACAGCAATACAAGTCAAGTAAAACAAATGGCAACAGAAATAATGCAGTTATTAGTATTTAAATATATATATATATATATATATATATATATATATATATATATATATATATATATATATATATATTAACAGCTGAAAAATCAGAAACCCATTTAAGCCAATCTGGAGTAAACTGTTATTTTTTGTTGTTGTAAGATGTATTGTAACAAGACAATTTAGCAAGCTCCTGGAAAATACGCACATAGTGAACATGTAGCATACCCATTAACTATTTACATAATGCACATTATTGTCACATTAGGTGGCTCTGCGCCAGCAGAGGGCCTGTGCAACTTCTCCCCCTGACATCCTAGTCATCCACCTTGGTGGAAATCAATTGGGATAAACCAAGGGGACTGCACTGGGTTAGGGTTTGGCCGGGGTAGGCCGTCATTATAAATAAGAAATTGCTCTGAACTGACTTGCCAAGTTAAATAAAAAATTAGCTGTGTTTAAGCAATGTGTTCGTTTGGTATTAGTGAAGGACACTTGGTGCTAGCTACCTTGTTAACTACACAGAAGGCGGGATAGGTACAGTACCAGTCAAACATTTGGACACACCTACATTGTAGAATAATAGTGAAGACATCAAAACAATGAAATAACACATGGAATCATGTAGTAAACAAACGTGTTAAACAAATCAAAACATTTTATATTTGAGATTCTTCAAAGTAGCCACCCTTTGCCTTGATGTCAGCTTCAAATCAAATCAAATTGTAATTGTCACATGCACATGGTTAGCAGATGTTAATGCGAGTGTAGTGAAATGCGTGTGCTTCTGGTTCCGACAGCTTTGCACACGCTTGGCATTATCTCAACCAGCTTCATGAGGAAGTCACCTGGAATGCATATCAATTAACAAGTGTGCCTTGTTGAAGGTTAATTTGTGGAATTTATTTCCTTCTTAATGCATTTGAGCCAATCACTTGTGTTGTGACAAGGTAGGGGTTGTATACAGAAGATGTCCCTATTTGGTAAAAGACCAAGTCCATATTATGGTAAGAATAGCTCAAATAAGCAAAGAGAAATGACAGTCTATCATTACATTAAGACATGAAGGTCTTAATGCGGAAAATTACAAGAACTTCCGAAGTTTCTTCAAGTGCAGTTGCAAAAACCATCAAGCGCTATGATGAAACTGGCTGTCATGAGGACCGCCACAGGAAAGGAAGGCCCAGAGTTACCTAGAGTTCATTAGAGTTACATGGCTGTCATGAGGACCGCCACAGGAAAGGAAGGCCCAGAGTTACCTAGAGTTCATTAGAGTTACATGGCTGTCATGAGGACCGCCACAGGAAAGGAAGGCCCAGAGTTACCTAGAGTTCATTAGAGTTACATGGCTGTCATGAGGACCGCCACAGGAAAGGAAGGCCCAGAGTTACCTAGAGTTCATTAGAGTTACATGGCTGTCATGAGGACCGCCACAGGAAAGGAAGGCCCAGAGTTACCTAGAGTTCATTAGAGTTAACTGCACCTCAGATTGCAGCCCAAATAAATGCTTTATAGAGTTAAAGTAACATACACATCTCAACATCAACTGTTCAGAGGTGACTGCATGAATCAGGCCTTCATGGTCGATTTGCTGCAAAGAAACCACTACTAAAGGACACCAATAATAAGAAGAGACTTGCTGGGCCAAGAAACACAATCAATGGACATTAGACCGGTGGAAATCTGTCCTTTGGTCTGATGAGTCCAAATTTGAGATTTTTGGTTCCAACCGCCATGTCTTTGTGAGACGCAGAGTAGGTGAACGGATGATTTGGCATGTGTGGTTCCCACCGTGAAGCATGGAGGAGGAGGTGTGATGTGTGGGGGTACTTTCCTGGTGACACTGTCTGTGATTTATTTAGAATTCAAGGCACACATAACCAGCATGGCTACCACAGTATTCGGCGTCTATACACCATCCCATCTGGTTTGCGCTTAGTGGGACTATCATTTGTTTTTCAACAGGAAAATAACCCAACACACCTCTAGGCTGTGTAAGAAATATTTGACCAAGAAGGGGAGTGATGGAGTGCTGCATCAGATGACATTGCATCAACAATCACCCGACCTCAACCCAATTGAGATGGTTTGGGATGAGTTTGACCGCAGAGTGAAGGAAAAGCAGCCAACAAGTGCTCAGCATATGTGGGAACTCCTTCAAGACTGTTGGAAAAGCATTCTAGGTGAAGCTGTTTGAGAGAATGTCAAGCGTGTGCAAAGCTGTCATCAAGGCAAAGGGTGGCTACTTTGAAGTATCTACAATATATTTTGATTTGCTTTTGGTTATTACATGATTCCAAATGTGTTATTTCATAGTTTTGTATTCTTCACTATCATTCTACAATCTAGAAAATAGTACAAATAAAGAAAAACCCTTGAATGAGTAGGTGTCCAAACTTTTGACTGGTATTGTAGATAGCTAGCTAACGATAGCTAGGACACCGGTAGACAGTATTCTTCGCCCCCGCCTGTAGGGCACTGTTTTCCCGCAGTTCTGTTAACGACGGCGAGGGCAGGTGTTTGGTAGGCATTAGGGAAGGACACTGTGTGTTAGTTAGGAAGACCCGTGTGCACAGCCGTTGGGAGGCAGGAGTGACACCAGTAGCTTCAGTAGCTAAGATACAGGTAGACAGTGTCCTTCGCCCCCAAAAACTCAGATAATACTTTTATTTCCAATTTATTTTGACTGGTACCATTGGAAAGAAAACACTTTGAAGTTTGCAGAAATGTTAAAAGAATGTAATAATGTAGGAGAATATAACACAATAGATATGGTAGGAGAAAATCCAAAGAAAACCAACCAGAATTAGTTTTTTTTACAGACCATAATCTTAGAAATGCAAGAGAAAGGTCATATTGAACATTAGCTCCCTGGATGCAATTCCTATGGCTTTCACAGGGTGTCAGCAGTCTATGTTCGAGGTTTCAGGCTTGTAACTTCAAAAATGAATAAGAAATATCAGTTTTAGTAGAAGGACTCAGTCTTGGAAATGTGTGTTTGCGAGCGCCATGAAGACATTACACACCTGCTGAAATCGGTTTCCTATTGAACATACTTCTTTCCTTAAGAAATATTATCTGAGGGTATCTGAGGAGTAGATAGAAAAGTATTTTGACTTGTTGAAACGAAGTTTAGGGGTAGATTTTCAGATTCCTTTCTCTGCAAGTTGAACGAGTGGATTACTCATATTGATGGCGCCAACTAAACAGACTTTTTGGAATATTAAGAAGGATTTTATCTAACAAAACGACACTACATGTTATAGCTGGGACCCTTTGGATGACAAATCAAATGAAGATTTTCGTAAAGTAAGTGAATATTTAGTCATTATATGTGAATGTATGAAACCTGTGCGGGTGGAAAAATACTTTGATGTGGGGCGCCATCCTCAAACAATCGCATGGCATGTTTTTGCTGTAATAGATAATATATATTGGACAGGGCAGTTAGATTAACCAGAATTGAGTCTTTCAGCCGATTATAAGATACTTATATGTACCTAATTGTTTAAATTATCCATAATGTTTATGATTATTTATTTGAATTGCGTGCCCTCCAGTTTTCCCCGGAAGTGAAGATGCTTGAGCAAACAACAATCCCTGTTCATTGCCACTCAAAAAATACTCTTTAAAGAGCCACCTAATAACTGAAAATAACTACACTGTGCGTGTGCGGGCCAGTGTGTGTCAGGACTGGGGGGGGCAATTTCTCTACTTAAAATAGGATTTTGAACCTAACCCTAACCTCACCCTAATCTTTACCACACTGCTAAACTTATGCCTAACCCTAACCTTAACTGAAGACCAAAAAGCTAATTAATTAATTAACTAATTAATTCTTATGATACAGCCAATTGTTTATTTTCGGCTGTGGTAACCCTTCAGATCCCATGACGATGATGTTAACGCTTACGTTACGAACCTTGTCATCAACACATTATCTTGACACTTTATTTAAATGGACAGTCTGGTGATGACAGGAAGCTTTTGTTATCGTTCATTCACTCAGTACTGATAAAAACATTTATTTATCTTAAACATCTAAAACTGTTGAGTTGAAAACAGTCACACAGCTAATCAAGATAGCAAGCATGGTGTTTTCTTTTTACTGCGCAAAGGACGCCCAAGCAAGCATTGCCAATGATGTTGGTGTTGTTGACCCCCCTGGCTACTTTTGACTTAATGGCGTCTTCAGGTTTTCGCGAATACAATGAAAAGTAACTTTATATTGTATTAATCAGTCAGAGCAAATGTGGATTATAATGCATTATAAAAATTGCATTGACAGAGGAAGGAGTGTCCTGAATCTATGCATAATGTTAGCTACATTGCTAAGCAAGCCAGATTGACTAGTTTATGGAGTAACGTTAGTTAACATTAGTTGAGCAATGCCCATTGTATGTATTGTACATTTGCAGCATAGCAGTTTCCCAAAGTTTGGTGTTGACTGTTAACTTTTCTAGCTTTGCTTGTTGTGCCGTGCGCGATCCGTCCGATAAGAAATCACGACAGCTGTGATGGAAAAAGGAAGTTTCAGTACAATTTTACAAATACTAACAGATTATTTGTTCGTTTGACATGTTGTGATCTTTTTGTGTCTGTAAAATGTATTATGCGAGAAAAGGCGTTGAAAGTGCCTTTATTCACAAACATTGATATAACAACCATCATATCGAAGTAAACTTGGAGATGTGTAATGACATGTTGTGTGGTCCTCCCACTATGACCCAGGAAACCATACAGTTTAAAAGGCCACAGATTAAATACATTATGATTAACTTCACAGGGTTTTGAAAGTGCACTGTGATCTTGATGTTCCATTCCAAGAAATATTGAGGGTCTTATTCTGGTGACATGATGATTGTTGCTTGACTGCCGTTTGACAAATACAAATATTCTGGCTCTTATCCATAATAATCTCATCATGTAGACTAGCCTACCTGCACTTTATATGCAAACTGTTGGCCAGAGCACACGTGACAAGACCAAAGTAGGCACATTTGCTATTTAACACATTAAATTGAAGATGAGATAGAAACCTATTGAATTTTAGATTTTTATATTCGGAACATGAAAACTTAATAAGAAAAAAAGTACATTTGGTGTGCACTACGGCATCACTAAGTGAATTTTTTTTCTTTTCTTTAACAACTCAAAACACACCACTGGATTTTTTAATATTCGCATTAAATCTGTCGGGATTTGGACGGAAACCTAGCTACAGAGAAAATTCCAAAGTTTTGGGCATAAGGGTGAGCTGTCTTTTCCCCCCCAGATAACTAGCAGCAAACTTTTGCTACTCTCAACTAAAATGAGCTAGCTAGCAAGCATAAGGGATTGTATTGTAGTTAATATGGATCCCCATTAACTGCTGCCAAAGCAGCAGTTACTCTTCCTGGGGTCCAGCAAAATTAACGCAGTCTATACAATTTTAAAAACATTAAAATACATTCACAGATTTCACAACACACTGTGTGCCCTCAGGCCTCTACTCCACCAATACCACATATTTACAGTACTAAATCCATGTGTATGTATAGTGCATACGTTATCGTGTGTGTGTATATGTCTGTGCCAATGTTTGTGTTGCTTCACAGTCCCCGCTATTCCATAAGGTGTTGCTTTATTATAGACTTCTCCCCATCTTATCTACTACTGCATTGTATGTAATGTTTTGACCATGACAGTTTACAATCTAGGGTTACTTCAAGCAGTTTAGTCATCTCAACTTGCTCAATTTCCACATGATTTATTATTTTTCCAGATAACTAGTAGCAAACTTTTCCTACTCTCAACTAATTGATTTAGTTGAGGTTTAGGGTTTAGTGAGTGTTTTGTTCCAAATACAATGCTTTTAGTTTTAGAAATATTTAGGGATAACTTATTCCTTGCCACCCACTCTGAAACTAACTGCAGCTCTTTGTTGAGTGTTGCAGTCATTTCATTCGCTGTAGTAGCTGATGTGTATGGTGTTGAGTCATCTGCATACATAGACACTCTGGCTTTACTCAAAGTCAGTGGCATGTCGTTACTAAAAATTGACAGGAGCAAGGGGCATACCTGTAGGATAAACAGATGTATTCGGTGCAATTAGGGGTACATAAATTAAATTACTTACATTGTGTTTGCCAATTATGTACATTTGATGGAGCATTATGAAGACTCATTGTAACAATGGTAGGGATTTAACTGAGCTGGTCTTGAATAATTTACCAGTCATTGTTTCAATGGAGCCTTGAAATGCGAGGACAGAGTCCAGGAGCCAAGATGATTTGGATGGACTCCGTCATTCCTGTAGAGTATCTTCTGTTCCAGAAGGTGTCAAAGTTATCAATAACAGTGACTCCAGCAGAGCTACAGTAGTCTTTTAGCCAGATGTATAATTCCAGCAGTCTGCTGAATCTTTCACACCCGCTGCCCAACGATGGTCCTAGATCTGAAATTATTGGCTGTTTTTTGGAGTCTTTTAATGCTAAAATCAGTTATTTTAAAATTAATTTTCAAATATTCTGAGCTAGCCCTCCTGATGTTGTTTGACCCCACATGGACTATGACAGTGCCAGCTCCTGGCATCTGTGGTAGAACAGTCAGAAGCAGCCTTGTTATGTCCTGTACTCGTGCTCCTGGGTAGCACAAGGTTTTTGCCTTGGGGACCGAGATGCTTCTCACCATAGAGCTGCCTATGATGACAGCTGGTGATGTTGAATGTGCCGGTCTCTCAGGCAGCCTCATGGACTGGTGAGACTGGGAGCTCCGAGGATCTGAACCCGAAGTAGAAGCCACAGGAGAGGGAGGCAGAACCGAGGACGAAGATACAGGTACCTCCGGATCCGATCTTGATTGGCCAGGGCGTCAAAGCTGTTTCTGGTCTGTGCCAGTTCCGGGCTCAACATCTCCATGAAGACCCCTGTTGCCAGAGGACGCCGCCTTCGACTTCCACGGCGAGTGACGTACCTCCATGGCTGGTTGTTTGGGTCGAGCTCAGTTCTTCATGGAAGGGGGAGACCCCTTTGGGGATGGAACCCTGCCGAGCACTGGCCAGTCGGCTGTAGAGAGCCGACACGACGGCGAAACTTCCACCAGATCAGAGCGGCGTCCGGCTACTGGGGTGGTAGAAAAATAAAAAGTAGGTGGGCGTGGGTTCCCCAGTAGCCTATGTAGGTTTGCTACTTGCTTGCTAAGAGTAGCTTCTTCGCTCATGTAGTCCTCCACAAACAAACAGTTGCTACATTGAAAGTCAGCGCAGTCTTCATTGTCCCGGAACAAAGCAAAGTAAACACAGCTCCTGCAACGCTGGAAACGCTCAATTAGCGGCCTCCATTTGAGACCACCCAGCCAGGTAAGCAAGCTGGGCTTTCGCGTCTCTCCCCCTATACGGAATCTGGCAGGATCCCGGGACAGATAGAAACGTTATTATAACAGTAACATATCGTATTCTTGAGCTTCAATATGTGCACATCCTTTGGCAGGGAAAAAACTCAGTTGGGAGAGTAAAAGTCTCAGAGTCAATGGTGTTCCGTTTCAAATTGGGTGGCACAAAGATGTATGAATGAGACCAGGGGGAAAGACAGACAAAGAGAAACATGCTTCTGAAATTAACAAGAAAGCAATATAATCAAAGACAGATCACAACTTAAATTTAATTTAAAAATGTTCAATTAATAACTAACAATGGAATGTTCCTCATATTGAAAATGGGTCTTTAAAGGGGCGTCCTAACTCTGTGGTCACTAAAGATCCCATGGAGTATGTAATGATGAGTACCATTTTACGTGTATATCAAACTGTATTCCTATCAGTGGTGGTCGGTGCCGTTTAAGATGTGAATCAAAATATTACACTATTACCCAATTGCTAACAAAAAACACACAAATAAAACTATATCGCACAAATCCTATGTCACACAAATAGAATAACACACTTATAAAGAAGAGAACCTGATTATTACACTATTGCACTTCAAACCCATAACTCATCACTGATAGTCAGACCAGGGTCCTTTTCCCAGATTATTTTCAAAGGAGTAAAGGAGGAGCCTCCTTTCTCAGAAAGGAGTCTAAAGATGTAAGATATTTTGCCTTTAATGGATTGAGTTGTGACAAGAAGGGTTTCAACTTCATTCAACTGAGTTCTAAACCTCCTCTTGGAGGTAAATGAGGAAATTACATGTCTAATTTGAAGAAATGTAAAAAAAAAATTGGATCTTGGCACATCAAATTCACTGCAGAACTCTTGATAGGATTTCAGTGTAGTGGTTTTCTGATGAAATAGGTCTGAAAAGGTCCTGATTCCTAGAGTATGCCAAAGATTAAAGTTGGCATCCCTCAGGGCTTTTGGCAAGTCTGGGTTGCCTACTATAGGCGAGTGAGAACATATTTGGGAGGAAATGCCCAGGTATTTCTTACAGTCCCTCCAAGCTAGTAGGGTGCTGTAAATCAAAGGTTTTGGCTTTGTTGCCCACTTCACTAAAGTTATTAATGAATATAATTGAGCTTAAGGGCAATGAACCACAGGATTGGGCTTCTATCTGAATCCACATTGACTCTTGTCTGTTTGTGATCCATGTTAGCATGTTGCGGATTTGGGCAGACCAGTAGTACAATTGAAGGGAGGGAAGGGCAAGACCACCCTTAGATTCAGGTTTCGATAGAGTGGAAAACTTGATCCTAGGTTTTTTATTGCCCCATATAAATTTTGTGATGCTTTGGTTAGTTGTTTTGAAGAAGGAAACTGGGAGATAGCATGGGAGCATCTGAAATAAGTAGTTCAGTCTAGGGAGGACGTTCATACGGATGACATTAATTCTTCCTACTAAGCTAATTGGGAGGGAGATCCAGGTTTGGAGATCGTTCTTGATTCGATCCAGGAGTGGAAGATAATTTTCCTTAAAAAGGCTATTCAGATCTGGTGTTATGAAGATCCCGAGGTATTGAAACCCCTGTGTTTTCCATTGGAAAGGACATAGTGTCTTCATAGAGCTGGTGAGTGTAATATTGAGAGGGCAGACAGTGGATTTGTTAAAATTGATCTTATAACCTGAAAACTTGCCATACTGAGCAATTGTGTCTAAAATGAGAGGGAGGGATTTCTCAGGGTTGGATATGTAGAGCAAGACATCATCCGCGTAAAGCGAAATCTTGTGCTGCAGGCCGCCTGCAGAAACACCCATAATACTTGGATTGCTCCTTATCAGCTCTGCCAGAGGCTCCGCCCCCAACAAGTAGAGCAGGGGGACAGCGAGCACCCTTGTCTTGTGCCCCGTTCCAGAGGGAATCTGTCAGAGTTCAGTCCATTAGTAGTCACCATGGCATTTGGATGAGAGTATAGTGATTTGATCCATTTAATAAAATTTGGGCCCATATTGAACTTTTCTAAGACTGAAAACAGAAAGCTCCACTCCATCCTGTCAAACGCCTTCTCAGCATCCAGTGAAGCCAGCAGGACAGGGGTCTTCTGTGCGTTTACTTGATCAATAATATCAAAAAGACATTGAATGTTATCAGAAGAGTATCTGTTTCTAATAAATCCAGTTTGGTCCGCTTTTATTATTTTGGGAAGAAGAGTGTTTAGTCTTTTGGCGAGCAATTTGGTAATTATTTTATAGTCGAAATCCAACAAGCTTATGGGCCGGAAGGACGAGCAGGATAGGGGTCCTTGTCCTTTTTAGCAACACTGTAATGCGGGCTGTGTGCATTGAGTCTGGGAGAACTCCGTTTTTGCAAAATCCTCCAGCATTGGCATGAAGATAGGGTGGTGCTGGGGCCAAAAATCTTTGTAGAACTCTCTGGGGAATCCATCTGGGACTGGGGACTTATTAGGTGGCATGGAGGTAATTGCCTCCACGATCTCCTCAGGAGTGAAGAGGGAGTTGAGATCTTCTTGGTCAGTCTCTGATAGTTTAGGTAGCGAGATTCCCTCTAGGAAAGAGTGGAGTTCTGCCTCCGTGTATTTTCTCTCAGAGGTGTATAGTTTGCAGTAAAAATCATGAAAAGTTAAATTGATATTTTTGGGTCATATGTGACCTCGTCCTCTGCTGTTTGGATAGCCATGATTGTACGCTCTGACTGCTCCTTTTTTAATTGGTAAGCAAGCAATCTACTGGGCCTATTGCTATACTCATGGTATTTCTGTTTAGTAAAGAAAACCTTTTTTTATCTCGAGTGTAGTCCAAATTCAGTTTGGCTTTGGCTGCTTTAAGATGACTCCAGGAGGTGCTGTCTGGGGATTGTTTATGTATTCTTTCACAGCATTCCAGCTCCCTCTCAAGATCTAGCCTGTGTGCTTCCATTGCTTTTTTCTTAGAGGAAGCATATGCAATTAGATGGCCTCTTAGTGTGGCTTTTGCAGCGTCCCACATTGTGGCCGGAGAAACAGGAGAATCTTTGTTGTCTTGTGTGTAGTTGTCTATCCATGTAGTTACCAATGTATGCAACGCTTCATTTGATAACATGGAGGTGTTGAATTTCCAGCTCTTTGACCTCGGGATGTTTTTGCAGAGGTCAAAGCGGAGGTGGACAAAGGCGTGATCTGAAAGTGCTATGGGTCCGATTGTACATGTGGCTGAATTTATGAAACTCTTTGGGATAAAAATGTAATCTATACGGGAGTAGGTGTTATGGACATTAGAGTAGTATGTATAGTCCATAGATGAGCTATTAGTCTCTCTCCAGATATCTATCAGTCCCATCTCTTTAGTAAGAGAGTTCAACATCTTTGCAGATCTAGGATTTGTGGTGGGGACTTGAGATGATTTGTCTTGGGTTGGGTTAAGGGTACAATTAAAATCTCCGGCCACCACGCCAAAGGAGACACAATGCTCATTGAACAGGGTTATTATTTTTGACATGAAGGCAGGAGTATCTGTGTTAGGGGCGTATATGTTTAATATAGTAATTGGTTGACCATATAGTGACCCAGTTATCAAAATAAATCTCCCCTCCGGATCAGATATGTTTTTGTCAATTATGAATGGAACATTTTTATGGATAAGTATGGCTGTGCCTCTACTGTTTGATTTGAAAGATGAGAAATACACCTGTCCCACCCAAGCTCTGCGGAGTTTGGCATGTTCAGGATCAAATAGGTGTGTCTCTTGTAATAGCGCAATGTCTGCTTTTTCCTTTTTTAGAGCACATAGTATCTTTTTCCGTTTTATTGCATGACCTAGACCATGGCAGTTCCATGTCAATAGATTTAAGGTACTAGTCATCGTCATCGAGCAGCAATCGAACTTTAGTGCAAGTCATCGCTGGGTAAAAGTGGATAGTAGTTACAGCTGCGTTCACATAAAAGGAAAATAAATGGTGTACATAACATAATAATCACTGAACACCCCAGCCGAATTCCCAAACAACTCGACACATCCCGTTGGATCTATTACCCCCCGCTCAGTCTCAATTCTGTGTTCCGAATAAAACAAAAACCGGGAACAGTTAGCAACGCACAACGTCTCCCTCTCCCCACCAAAGAAATGCCTCATCCTCTCCACCCCGCATTGAGTAAATGACAGTTGCCCTCGTCCAGACCACAGTAAAAGAGGGGAGAAAAAAAAAATCAATAGCCAAGCCTACATATACCTCCCCCATGGGACATAGGGAACCCCAAGTAATAATAGCAACAAAAAAAACAGGGAAGTAAAAGTAGGCCTAGGTTAGGCTATACAGCCCATCCCTCTAAAGGATAATAAATATAAATGGGACGGCTATAATGACATTTAGGGGGTGGGTCTCTGGATATCGGTTATATGTTGTCTTACCTCCTTTAGTAATGGCATTAATCGCATTTAGTCATTGGTCTATTTCTCATTGACCAGGATTGTCTTTCAAAAAACGTTTTGCCTCTTCGAGAGTTTTGAAGTGTCGCAAGGCTCCTTGGTGAAGAATCCTGAGCTCGTTTGGGTATTTGAATCCCCTGAATATGCCTCGGTCAATTGAGTATTTCTTCACTTCGTCAAACTCTCGGCGCATTCCAGCTGACAGGTCCTGGTGTAAAGCGAGTTTGGCGTTTCCCACTGTGATGGTGTTGTTTTTCGGCGCCTGCAGGACTCGTTCCTTGTCGGTGAATCTCAGAAAACGTATGGTGATTGGACGCGGTGGTTGTCTGGCTGCTGGTGGGGGCCTCAGTGCTGAATGAGCTCTCTCGAGTTCTATGGGCCTGTCGGTGGACAGGTGGAGCCACTCGGGAAGTTTGTCTTGCAGGTAGCGGATCAGTGGTGTGTTTCCCTCTTCTTTTTCGTCCAGATTGAATAGAACACAATTATTCCTTCGCCCCCTGTTTTCCAGGTCCTCTGTTTTCTCTTCCAGATGCTCGATTTTCTTTTTAGCATATGCTATTGTTTCCATGGCATTTGTCAATAAGTTTTCCATGGATAGGATTCGCCCCTCTGCCTCGTCCAGGCGCCCCGCGTTTATGGTTCTTGTTGTTGATGTCAGGCAAAGCGTTTTCCAGGATTGTCACCTTGCCCCCTATTGCACTGAGCTGAGAGTTAATGGCAACTAATTTGGTGTTTAGTTCTGTACGTTGGGATCTCAACTCAGAAAGGATGTCTTCGACAGAGTGCAAGGTTGGCATTCGTTGTGCCTCGGGGGGGAGCGGGTTCTCTTGCTAATGGCGCTAGTTTTTTCTGAAGCTAGCTTCTTCTTGGAGGCTTTTTCCGTCGCTAATACTCGAGTCCGGGTAAAAATATCACCTGTAGTGTCGCCTTTTGTAGCCGCCATGACTTTTTCTTACTAAAGCTAAATGAGTTTTAACTTGGAGTGGAGGTACGATTAGGAATTGGAAACTACTTGTGCGGAGCTCTTAGTTCATGCGGCCATCTCGTTCAAGGGTCATGTGATCCCGTCGTTATACAGTTTTAAAGGAAAATTATTTACAAAGCGCTAAGGTATAACCTAACCTTTTGTTAATAGAGGTGGGAGATACTTAGCTTTGCCTTCAGCCTTCATGCTCCACTGGGCCTGAATTGCACTATTGTACAGTACCATGCTTCAGTGCTAATACTCTGCAAGCTTCTGATATCCTACCTCCGTAAAATCAGTTTTATAGTGAGCACCGCTCTTCGGGGGCATCAAAGGTGAAAAGGCTATCCCAGTCAGGTTTGTCACCTGCCATAACATGGTCTATTCTATTGCAACAAGACCTCACAAATTTGTGTCGACTCTTGACGTTTGTCCAAGTGGGGCAAATGGCAAGTTGTGACATTAAAATGTGAGATTATGCAGCATGGAATTTTCTTCTGTCTGATTTTGGCCTATGTCAGCAGGGGTTAATTGGCTGAGTGTCTTGGCAAGGCCAAGAGCTGTCAGAACCTTCAGTAGAGGATCACTTTATTTACAAAATAAATAAAAAAGCCAATTCTAGGATATGACCTGTCCTCTGTGGACTTCAAGCGGCGCTGTCGAGAGGAGGCATCGCAGGTGTCCAGAAACTAATCTCACATTTAACGGCTGTATAGCACCTTTGACTACAGCTTTGCGGTTTGACGATTTTGTCTTTTAGACAAACATTGGTGAAATATAGCAGTGAGATGTGAGATCATGTTGTTGGGAGACGATGGTAAGCGAAGCCATACTGACTGCCAGGACAGAATTCATAGTCTCATGAAAGGATGCTCGGCCAGCTTTTGTTGGCCACCATCGATCTCATCAGTAGGACAATCAATTTAGCCGACCGACGAGATAGATCCATCACCAGGGAAAGAGTTACAGCCCGGTTTGTGGATTTAACGGTGGACAAACTTCAGAATGCCAGCTAGGCTTGCCTGTGACGTAGATAGTAAATCTTCTGTTGTTCCTCGCACCTTGTAAAATATTAATCTTCTCCCTCAGGGAAATTCTACTTCACTCCGTAGCTATGGCTATTCACTACTCAAGATAAGAGACGACACAGTCACTGCTATCTAGATAAATGAATTTGACATGAGCATATTCATTTGCTAAACAATAGCTGACAGTCGATTTATTAGATGGCGTTTCAAAGCGCAACAGCCTTCGTAGCCAGAGTCATATGAATGTGGCTCGTATCACATGCAACAACGTCATTAAATATTTCTACTGGTAGCAAGGATTCCCTACCTCCGAGTTTTCATATTATTTCATATTCATATTCTTTTCCCTTGCGATCCTATTATGCCACTCTAGACTACAGGTACCTATCCACAATGTATGTGTCTCTCCGTGTATGTTCCTGTATATAGGCGGTGGCTGGGCTACTGTTCTTTCTGCACAGCACGTCAAATGATGGAATCCGTTTATTAATTATTCATCAGTGTGCCGTGCACCATGTGACCACTTTCCTGGGAACATGACATCATTGGAGGATGTCATTCTTACAAGAAGTGGGTTGATGCCTGGTGAGAGGAGAATGATGTCACCCCCCTGAATGCATGTGTAAGTCTGGTGTCCTTTCTAGTTTACTGTAATGTAGCCTACTGTACTGTCTCACACATGTTCTTTGTCAAAGCCAACCGTGATTTTACCCATTGTGATTGTGTGAAGCCCACTGAGTGAACTGTACTATGAATATAACGATTCATTGTAACATGGGCTAAAAATGATCTTATAATGCTTTCTGGAAGGCAATCCCCACATCAGTTAATATCTCTGTGATCTCAGTGCAGAGTTCTGGTGTGAATACAGGGTAGTATAGGAATTGCAGGCTTTGTCTGCCTTTGGTATCTTCCTGCCCTTGATGGCCTACTTACACCCACACACTGCAGGCTGTGGAGATAGCTGCAGAAATGTATCGCAGCTGCAATCCAGCACACCATGTGGAGGATAGGACTAGACAGGGGAGACCAATCAATGCAACACACAAAATATAGCCTACATAAAACGATAATAGGGTGCCTCTACATATGACGCATCCTATACTCACAGGGCTTTGCCCTTCTGTAGACTAGTTGAGTATATGGAGCATCAGCATTTGTGGGTAGGATTACAGGCTCAAAATGGCCATAAACAAATAATTTTCTTCTGAAACTCATCAGTCTATACTTGTTCTGAGAAATGAAGGCTATTCCATGCGAGAAATTGCCAAGAAACTGAAGGTCTCGTACAACGCTGTGCACTTCTCCCTTCACAGAACAGCGTAAAATGCTCTAACCAGAATAGAAAGAGTGGGAGGCCCCGGTGCACAACTGAGCAAGAAGACAAGTTCAAGAGGCGACTCTGGGATGAGCAAGAGTACAAGAGGCGACTCTGGGATGCTGGCCGGAGTTGCAAAGGAAGAAAATATTAAGATGGGCAAAAGAACACAGACACTGGACAGAGGAACTCTGCCTAGAAGGCCAGCATCCCGGAGTCGCCTCTTCACTGCAGACACTGAGACTGGTGTTTTGCGGGTACTATTTAATGAAGCTGCCAGTTGAGGACTTGTGAGGCATCTGTTTATTACTTTTTTGTTTAAATGCATTGTTGGTTAGGACATGTAAATCAGCATTTCACTGAAAGGTCTACCTGTTGCATTTGGCGCATGTGACATACAATTTGATTTCATTTTAAATTATCTTCCCAAGTCAAACTTTACAATATAAACACATCTGCTTACTATAATAGAAGGAAAAAAGGTAGGTTTTTGTGAAAAGAGGTTTTTGTTTCATTTACATGCAAAACAGTCCACAGTTAGTCAAGGACATGCTCCAGGTGTCAAACTGTGTTTCACTGATGAATCAGACTGTCATCTCTGTCAGGGAACAAACAACCTAAGAATAGTTACCCACCTCTGCTTTGGCTGTGTGCCTCTCATACAGAATCAAGTTTTAAGTTTTATTAGTGGTAGGTACAGGATACACAGGGGATACACTGTCCAACAAAATGCTTACTTACAGGTTCCTTCTCCACAATGCAACAACAATAAGAAATAACACAAGATAAGAATACCAACATAAAGTAAATGGCTCAGTAGAATAAACATTTTAGCACAAGTATAATACAGGAAGGCACAATTTATAGTCCAATATTTACATGTGTTTTGGGGGGGATTGAGGTGCTTAAATGGTGCAGTATTTAGCAATCACCCAGGGAATTAGAGAGTAATTATCCCAGACCAAGTCGGTTTTTGACACCCAAATCTGTCCTTCGATTGCATGCCTCTGGGAGTATTGCCTAACAACCTACTCTACGAAGCCGCCGACGCAATGTGAGTCACAGCATTGAACCAGTTCCAAACTGGGCGCGCTGGGGCTTGCATCACCGGGAGGAAATCCTGGTTGATTTCTTTAGTTGCACAGATTATTCTAGAGGGCCTTCCAATACATTATTTATGCATGCCAGAATTGCTCAAATATGGCTATAAGAGTTTGTTTTCTCTTTTTAAAAATATTTTACTTGCTATCTTTAACCAAAAACAAATACAGTGGGGCAAAAAAGTATTTAGTCAGCCACCAATTGTACAAGTTCTCCCACTTAAAAAGATGAGAGGCCTGTAATTTTCATCATAGGTACACTTCAACTATGACAGAAAAAATGAGAAAAAAAATCCAGAAAATCACATTGTAGGATTTTTAATGAATTTATTTGCAAATTATGGTGGAAAATAAGTATTTGGTCAATAACAAAAGTTTCTCAATACTTTGTTATATACTCTTTGTTGGCAATTAGAGGTCAAACATTTTCTGTAAGTCTTCACAAGGTTTTCACACACTGTTGCTGGTATTTTGGCCCATTCCTCCATGCAGATCTCCTCTAGAGCAGTGATGTTTTGGGGCTGTTGCTGGGCAACACGGACTTTCAACTCCCTCCAAAGATTTTCTATGGGGTTGAGATCTGGAGACTGGCTAGGCCACTCCATGACCTTGAAATGCTTCTTACGAAGCCACTCCTTCGTTGCCCGGGCGGTGTGTTTAGGATCATTGTCATGCTGAAAGACCCAGCCACGTTTTATCTTCAATGCCCTTGCTGATGGAAGGAGGTTTTCAATCAAAATCTCATGAAACATGGCCCCATTCATTCTTTCCTTTACACGGATCAGTCGTCCTGGTCCCTTTGCAGAAAAACAGCCCTAAAGCATGATGTTTCCACCCCATGCTTCACAGTAGGTATGGTGTTCTTTGGATGCAACTCAGCATTCTTTGTCCTCCAAACATGACGAGTTGAGTTTTTACCAAAAAGTTCTATTTTGGTTTCATCTCACCATATGACATTCTCCCAATCTCCTTCTGGATCATCCAAATGCTCTCTAGCAAACTTCAGATGGGCCTGGACATGTACTGGCTTAAGCAGGGAGACACGTCTGGCACTGCAGGATTTGAGTCCCTGGTGGCGTAGTGTGTTACTGATGGTAGGCTTTGTTACTTTGGTCACAGCTCTCTGCAGGTCATTCACTAGGTCCCCCCATGTGGTTCTGGGATTTTTTCTCACCGTTCTTGTGATCATTTTGACCCCACGGGGTGAGATCTTGCGTGGAGCCCCAGATGGAGGAAGATTATCAGTGGTCTTGTATGTCTTCCATTTCCTAATAATTGCCCCCACAGTTGATTTCTTCAAACCAAGCTGCTTACCTATTGCAGATTCAGTCTTCCCAGCCTGGTGCAGGTCTACAATTTTGTTTCTGGTGTCCTTTGACAGCTCTTTGGTCTTGGCCATAGTGGAGTTTGGAGTGTGACTGTTTGAGGTTGTGGACAGGTGTCTTTTATATGGATAACAAGTTCAAACAGGTGACATTAATACAGGTAACGAGTGGAGGACAGAGGAGCCTCTTAAAGAAGAAGTTACAGGTCTGTGAGAGACAGAAATCTTGCTTGTTTGTAGGTGACCAAATACTTATTTTCCACCATAATTTGCAAATAAATTCATAAAAAATCCTACAATGTGATTTTCTGGATTTTTTTTCTTCTCATTTTGTCTGTCATAGTTGAAGTGTACCTATGATGAAAATTACAGGCCTCTCTGATCTTTTTAAGTGGGAGAACTTGCACAATTGGTGGCTGACTAAATACTTTTTTGCCCCACTGTATATGCATATAAGCTATACAGCCTGGATGAAAAAAATAACAAATAAGAAGGCAAAAATATATCTACACATTAGTTGTTTTTTCACTTAAAGAAAAACATGCAGCAAACATATCTGGCCAGGTGACACACAGACAGCTGTGTTTGTATTTATACTGTATGTCGACTATGAGTTCACTCCTTTTTTCAACTTTAATAATTTCACAATGTCCTCCAAAGCAATGTCATGATAATTTTCCCATTATGAATATGTTATTATTAATGCCTCAGGGACTAAATACTATTAATAAGTATTTTTATTAGACTAATTACTAATTAAAGCTGCAATATATAACTTTTTGGGTGATCAATCAAATGTACATAGAAATGTGAAATATAGATCTGTTATATATGTACTATGTAGCTATTTCTATGCTTCCCATTTCATTTGTGTGTCTTTTACTTTTTGTACACCAGCTTCAAACAAGCTGAAAATACAATATTTTGTGTTATGGAACATATATTTGACAGTGGTTTAGATGGTACAATGATTATCTACACTATACTTGCTTGTTTTGTCACATAAACTGACATTTAAGCAACATTTTTGCAACCAGGAAATGGCAGAGCGATTTATGCATAGTGCATATTTAATTGTGCATTGCCAACCATGTTATATTGTGTGGGAGACATTTTTATTATAATTGTATTTTTAATGGTTATTAGAAAAGTGTTATTATTTGGTAGACGGTAGTTCCCGTGACGATATTGTCTCGTGCATGACCTACGCCACTCCCTTCTCCAAACCTAGAGGACCGCTAGTGAAGAGCGCGGTTCAGTTAGCTACATGTGGGGGAGAAGAGACAGCGCTGGGAAACATACTGGACTTCAATGACAAGGAACTTTTTCCAGCATTCTGACATTGCTTTAACAGTATGGTCTACAACAGTAGCTTATGATCCGCACTTGAATTTGTGAAGGAATTAGGCAAACTATTGGCTAGCATATTGAGTCCTCAAAACTTCGGTATTTGTTGCATAGTAATTCACTGACTGGTAACTATCGGCGACTGGGAAATCGGCGACTTGGTGAGGGACCAAAAGATCAAGTAAGGCAGTTAATTAATGTTCTCTTCTAAATGTTTGAATTATAGCTTACTATTTAGAGCAGTACGCACTTTCAAGATAAGTGCAACATTCTAGAATATTTGTAGTCCATGTGTAAGAACTCAAGGGGCTAATTGTTGTGTTATTTCATGGGGATTCCTGGAGTCCACATAAAACATGACTAAACAGAACACGAATAAACAAGAACAGCTCAAGCACAAAACGAAATGCATTTTAAAACGGCACACATAGTCGACATACAGTATAAATAGACACAGCTGTCTGTGTGTCACCTGGCCAGATATGTTTGCTGCATGTCTTTCTTTCTAAGTGAAAAAACAACTGTGTGTATATATATTTTTGCCTTATTATTTTTTTCATCCAGGCTGTATAGCTTATATGCATATATTTGTTTTTAGTTAAAGATTGCAAGCTTTTAAAAAAAATCTAAAGAGAAAACAAACTCTTATAGACATATTTGAGCAATTCTGGCATGCATAAATAATGTAGTGGAAGGCTCTCTTCGAGAAATCTGTGCAACTGCGTCTCTAAAGAAATCAACCAGGATTTCCTCCCGGTGATGCAAGCCCCAGCGCGCCCAGTTTGGAACTGGTTCAACGCTGTGACTCACTTTGCGTCGGCGGCTTCGTAGAGTAGGTTGTTAGGCAATACTCCCAGAGGCATGCAATCGAAGGACAGATTTGGGTGTCAAAAACAGACTTCACAGCTTTTTACAGGAGAATGAATCTACATTGATGTTCAGGCTATGGATGAAATTCAGCAGGTTAGCGTTTTTCCTCATGAGTCTTGCTCTGAAGGCAGCTCTGCATTTCCACGTCATTTAATCAAAAAAAAAAAAATATCATGACGTTGAATCAACGTGGGAAAATGGTTGAATTTGAAGAAGGCATCAACATAAGGCAATTTCGTAGGTTAAAATGGGACTTTTAATCTAAATTCAATGACATGGTAAAATTTGAAGTTGATTTAGCTTTTAATTCACTTTAGTTGACAACTCAACCAAATGTAAATCAAACCTAGATGTTGAACTGACATGTGGGTGGTCACTAGCTGACAGCCACAAAGTTATACAATCGGATTAGAAACCTAACCACACTGATAACCCAAATGCCTAACCCTAACCTTAAATGAAGACCGAAAAGCACCTTTTTGTATTCGTACATTTTTACAATATAGTACATTTTTAATTTGCAGCTGGCCTATCTAAGGGGAAAGTCGCTCAGTTCTGCTAGTGACAATGTGTCAACCAGCTGAAATTCAAGTGGTACTCAAAATGAGATGAGCGATTTGATTTGGCCACTGATCTATGTGAATACCCATTAGGTGCTTTATCAAATCTGGACCACATTTGTTTATCAAATCTTGATGGTTTTCCATTTGACTAGTGATTTAACATTAATTTCTTTTCTGGTCATTTGAAATTTGTGATACGCCTACCACCATATGTTGTTATTGTCATTGGCAGAGTACAACTTGTTTTGATATGTGACCTAATGAATATGAGGCATGTGTGTACCAGCACGGGCTGTGATGGAGAGGATACTTTTTTTCATTTTTTTTCTTCATTTAGGGACCGATCATGCCCAATGCTTCCTTCTCATCATTATATTGATATCAGTTTGATAACACCCACACACACACACAGAGGTTGTTACATCACATTGAATAACACATAGTCCAGTTGTTATTGCTCAGTGGTCTAACTCATCCCTATGGATTGTCTAGGAATAGGTCTCTCAGCTGCAGGTGGCCACTTGGCTGAGTAGCTGTCCATCCATGGTACTTTATTGTAACCTGGGATGTTATTGTTTTGAACAAGAGAACCAATGAATTAATGGATGCAGTCATTGATCTGTATTTGTTTGGAGTAATTCTTGCAAAGGGTAAGATATTGATGTTTGGTGTGGGTATCAAGTTCCCAGACTAGGTAAAAACACTTAGCGGTTAGAGCATTGGGCCAGTAAACGAAAGGTTGCTAGTTAGAATCCCAGAGCCATGAACATATTCATGGCTCAGTCATGTCCACTGTAGGTCATTATAAAGAATATTCTTATATTATAAAGAAACGTTCCTTTTTCAGGACCTTGTCTTTTTAAAGATAATTCATAAAAATCCAAATAACTTCACAGATCTTCATTGTAAAGGGTTTAAACACAGTTTCCCATGCTTGTTCAATGAACCATAAACAATTAATCATCATGCACCTATGGAATGGTCGTTAAGACACTAACAGCTTACAGACTGTAGGCACAGTTATGAAAACTTAGGACACTAAAGAGGCCTGTCCACTGACTCTGGAAAAACACCAAAAGCAAGATGCCCAGGGTCCCTGCTCATCTGCGTGAACGTGCCTTAGGAATGCTGCAAGGAGGCATGAGGACTGCAGATGTGGCCAGGGCAATAAATTGCAATGTCCGTACTGTGAGACGCCTAAGACAGGGCTACAGAAGGACAGGACGGACAGCTGATCGTCCTCGCAGTGGCAGACCATGTGTAACAACACCTGCACAAGATCGGTACATTAAAAAATCACACCTGCGGGACAGGTACAGGATGGCAACAACAACTGCCCGAGTTACACTAGGAACACACAATCCCTCCATCAGTGCTCAGACTGTCTGCAATAGGCTGAAAGAGGCTGGACTGAGGGCTTTTAGGCCTGTTGTCTGGTGAGGACCTGCCTTACATCACCGACAACAACGTCGCCTATGGGCACAAACCCACTGTCGTTGGACCAGACAGGACTGGCAAAAGTGCTCTTCACTGACGAGTCACGGTTTTGTCTCACCAGGGATGATGGTCGGATTCGCGTTTATTGTCAAAGGAATGAGCAGTACACCGAGGCCTGTACTCTGGCGCGGGATTGATTTGGAGGTGGAGGGTCCGTCATGGTCTGGGGTGGTGTGTCACAGCATCATCGGACTGTGCTTGTTGTCATCGCAGGCAAACTCAATGCTGTGCGTTACAGGGAAGACATCCTCCTCCCTCGTGTGGTACACTTCCTGCAGGCTCATCCTGACATGACCCTCCAGCATGACAATGCCACCAGTCATACTGCTTGTTCTGTGTGTGATTTCCTGCAAGACAGGAATGTCAGTGTTCTGCCATGGCCAGCAAAGAGCCCGGATGGGACCTGTTGGATCGGAGGGTGAGGGCTAGGACCATTCCCCCCGCCCCCTAGAAATGGCTGGGAACTTGCAGGTGCCTTGCTGGAAGAGTGGGGTAACATCTCACAGCAAGAGCTGGCAAATCTGGTGCAGTCCATGAGGAGGCAATGCACTGCAGTACTTCATGCAGCTAGTGTCCACACCAGATACTGACTGTTACTTTTGATTTTGACCCCCCCCTTTGTTCAGGGACACATTATTCCATTTCTGATGGTCACATGTCTGTGGAACTTGTTCAGTGTCTGTTGTTGAATATTGTTAAGTTGATACAAATATTTACATGTTAAGATTACTGAAAATAAACGCAGTTGACAGTGAGAACTTTTTTTTTTGCTGAGTTTAGTAACATTGCTGCCTTTATTTTAACTGCCTTTGAGGAATCATTTTAAAGTTATATTATTAGTAATCATTACACTATTTGAGAAGTGTTTATCTGCCTATCCCTCCCATGTTTTCCAGGGTTGTTAGGTGCACCTGCACACAGCTGACCTTTGGTTTTGTTTATGGATGGAAGGGACTTTTCGTAGCTGGTTAGGAGAATTTACGCAGCGTCTTAACATAATTTAATGTTGCAGGTTCGGAGAATTAGTTTAAGGTTAGGAAAAGGGTTAGGGTTAGATAAAATGATCTCCTAACCTGCTACAAAAAGTAACTTCCGTCCATAGCTTTGTATCATATAGTCACAACCAGGAATGCTGGTAATGGTGGCTTTCCCCTGTTCAGATGTTGCATGCATCAACCAATGGTTGCGTGCCTCTTCATCGACTGTGTCATCGACTGAAACATTGCTATAACATATGTGGTTTGCTGATAACAGGGAGTTTTAAGCTGTTATCGTGACTGTTGTATAATTTCCACCTCAGGACAAGAAAAATAATGAACTGGCACTTAACTGTACAAGGCAATAAACGAGCAAGAACCTACATCCAGAGGCTACTTTTCTGGTCGCCGGCAATTTTAATTCTACTAACTAAGGCATGTGATGCTGAACATCATCAACACGTCCCCGAACACCACTAGAGATGATTTAAAGTCCTAGACCACTGTTATTCTACCTGCAAGCATACAAGGCCCTCCCTCGTCTGCCAATCGGCAAATCAGATCATGACTCCCTACTCCTGCTTGCTGTTTACAAGCATAAACTCAAACGGGAAGTACCCGTGACTTGCTCGCTTGAGAAATGAGAATCTGAGATTATGCCACAAGACTGCTTTGCTAGCGCTGATTGGAATATGTTTAGAAAGTCCGCTGAGTCCAAGCTAAACACCTCCGTCTGCCGGCTTCATTAAAAAATGCATCAGCGATATTGTCCCCATGGTGAGAGTTCGCTCCTTCCCCAATCAAAAGCCCTGGATTAACACAGAGGTTGGTGCTAAACTAAAGGAGAGGGCTACCTCACCCAGAGCTATCGTATACAACCCTGAGGCTACAGTTGCGGACAAGAATAAGTACAATAATTCCTGCAACGACCTCCGCGAGTTATCAAACAAGCAAAAGGACACTATAGGAATAAGGTGGAATCATATTACACAGGCTCTGACGCCTGCCGCATGTGGCAGGGGCTACAGACCATTACCGATTATGAAGAAGGACCCAGCCACATTTTATGCCCCTTTGATGACAACAACAACATCATCATCATGCCGAGTTCGACTGCCGTCACCGACCAAAAGGATTGAGCGATCTCGCTCTCCGAGGCAGACGTGAGAAAGGTCTTTAATCAGGCCAAAGGCCGCGGGGCCCGACGGTATTCCAGGTCGCGTTCTCAGAGCATATGCAGAATAGTTGGCATATTCAGTCAATTTCAACCTCCTTATCACAGTCTAATCCCCACGTGTTTTAAGATTACCACCATCATTCCTGTCCCCGAGAACTCTAAGGCTTCATGCCTACTTATATGACCACTGATTTACAGTGGGGCAAAAAAAGTATTTAGTCAGCCACCAATTGTGCAAGTTCTCCCACTTAAAAAGATGAAAGGCCTGTGATTTTCATCATAGGTACACTTCAACTATGACAGACAAAATGAGAAAAAAAACAGAATCACATTGTAGGATTTTTTAAATGAATTTATTTGCAAATTATGGTGGAAAAGAAGTATTTGGTCACCTACAAACAAGCAAGATTTCTGGCTCTCACAGACCTGTAACTTCTTATTTAAGAGGCTCCTCTGTCCTCCACTCGTTACCTGTATTAATGTCACCTGTTTGAACTTATTATCCGTATAAAAGACACCCGTCCATAACCTCAAACAGTTACACTCCAAACTCTACTATGGCCAAGACCAAAGACCTGTCAATGGAAACCAGAAACAAAATTGTAGACCTGCACCAGGCTGGGAAGACTGAATCTGCAATAGGTAAGCAGCTTGGTTTGAAGAAATCAACTGTGGGAGAAATTGTTAGGAAATGGAAGACATACAAGACCACTGATAATCTCCCTCCATCTCGGGCTCCACGCAAGATCTCACCCCGTGCAGTCAAAATAATCACAAGAACGGTGAGCAAAAATCCCAGAACCACACGGGGGGACCTAGTGAATGACCTGCAGAGAGCTGGGACTAAAGTAACAAAGCCTACCATCAGTAACACACTACGCCGCCAGGGACTCAAATCCTGCAGTGCCAGACGTCTCTCTGCTTAAGCCAGTACATGTCCAGGCCCATCTGAAGTTTACTAGAGCATTTGGATGATCCAGAAGAAGGTTGGGAGAATGTCATATGGTCAGATGAAACCAAAATATAACTTTTTAGTAAAAACAACTCGTCGTGTTTGGAGGACAAAGAATGCTGAGTTGCATCCAAAGAACACCATACCTACTGTGAAGCATGGGGGTGGAAACATCATGCTTTGGGGCTGTTTTTCTGCAAAGGGACCAGGACGACTGATCCGTGTAAAGGAAAGAATGAATGGGGCCATGTTTCGTGAGATTGAGTGAAAACCTCCTTCCATCAGCAAGGGCATTGAGGATGAAACGTGGCTGGATCTTTCAGCATGGCAATGATCCCAAACACACTGCCAGGGCAACGAAGGAGTGGCTTCGTAAGAAGCATTTCAACATCCTGGAGTGGCCAAGCCAGTCTCCAGATCTTAACCCCATAGAAAATCTTTGAAGGGAGTTGAAAGTCCGTGTTGCCCAGCAACAGCCCCAAAACATCACTGCTCTAGAGGAGATCTGCATGGAAGAATGGGCCAAAATACCAGCAACAGTGTGTGAACCTTGTGAAGACTTACAGAAAACGTTTGACCTCTGTCATTGCCAAAGAGTATATAACAAAGTATTGAGAAACTTTTGTTATTGATCAAATACTTATTTTCCACCATAATTTGCAAATAAATTCATTAAAAATCCTACAATGTGATTTTTCTGGATTTGTATTTCTCATTTTGACTGTCATAGTTGAAGTGTACCTATGATGAAAATTACAGGCCTCTCTCATCTTTAAGTTTGAGAATTTGCACAATTGGTGGCTGACTAAATACTTTTTTTGCCCCACTATGTAATCATGAAGTACTTTGAGAGGCTTGTTATGGCACACATCAACTCCATCATCACAGACACCTTAAACCCACTCCAATTTCCATACCACCCCAACAGATGCATAGAAGACACAATCTCAATTGCTTTCCACACTGCCCTCACCCACTTAGATAAGAATAATATTTACAGTACCAGTCAAAAGTTTGGACACACCTACTCAGAATGGCAATATTGTGCAAAGCTATCATTAAGGCAAAGGGTGGCAACTTTGCGGAATCTCAAGTCTTTCATAGTTTTGATGTCTTCACTATTCTACAATGTAGAAAATAGTAAAAATATAGAAAAACTCGAATGAGAAGGTGTCAACCTATGACTGGTACTGTGTGTGAGAATGCTGTTCATTGACTACAGCTCAGCGTTAAACACAATTGTCCCCTCCAAGCTTGTCACTAGGCTTAGGACTCTGGGTCTGAACACCTCCCTCCGCAACTGGATTCTGGACTTCCTGAAGGGCCGACCCCAGGTGGTGAGGGTATGCATCATCACCTATGCCACGCTGATCCTCAACATAAGGGCCCCACAGGGGGGTGTGCTTAGTCCTCTCCTGTACTCCCTGATCACCCACGACTGCGTGGCCACGCATTCCAATACCAAGTTTTCTCCCCAATTTCGTGGTATCCAATTGGTAGTTACAGTCTTGTCTCATTGCTGCATCTCCTGTACGGACTCGGGAGAGGTGACGGTCGAGAGCCATGCGTCCTCCAAAACACAACCAAGCCGCACTGCTTCTTGACACAATACCCACTTAATCCGGAAGCCAGAAGCATCAATGTGTCGGAGGAAACACCGTACATCTGGTGACCGTGTCAGCATGCACTGTGCCCGGTCCGCCACAGGAGTCGCTAGTGCACGATGGAACAAGGACATCCCTGCCGGCCAAACCCTCCCCTAACCCAGACGACGCTGGGCCAATTGTACGCCGCACCATGGGCCTCCCAGTCGTGGCCGGCTGCGACAGAGCCTGGGCTCGAACCCAGAATCTCTAGTGGTACAGCTAGCACTGCGATGCAGTGCCTTAGGCCTCACGAGTGGCGCAGTGGTCTAGCACCATCATCAAGTTTGCTAACAACATGGCATGGTCGGCCTGATCACCGGTGACGATGAGTCAGCCTACAGGTAGGTCAGTGACCTGGAAGTGTGGTGCCAACGTCAGTCAGACCAAGGAGCCGATTGTGGACTACAGGAAATGGGTGAGCACGTCCACATCGACGGGGCTGTAGTGGAGCATGTAGAGAGCGTTATGTTCCTCAGTGTCCAAATCACTTAAGACTTAAAATGGACCAAACACATGCGCACAGTTGTGAAGAAGGATCAGGAGGTTGAAAAAGTTTGGCATGGGCCCTCAAATCCAGCCCAGTACATCATTGGGACTGAGCTCCCTGCCATCCAGGAAGTCTATCTGTCACGCCCTGATCTGTTTCACCTGTTCCTGTGATTGTCTCTACCCCCTCCAGGTGTCGCTTATTTTCCCCAGTGTATTTATCCCTCTGTCCACGATCCTTCTCTTGCTTTACCCTATTGGATTAATAAATATTGTAAGACTCCCACCATCTGCCTTATGTCATGATAATATCAGGCGGTGTGGAAGGAAGGCCTGGAAAATCATTAGAATCCAAGCCATATAATTTTCTCTGCTTCCTCACGACAAGCAGTACCGGTGCATCATCTTACCCCAACAGGCTCTTGAACAGCTTCTATCCCGAAGCAATACGACTGATAAATAGCTAACAAAATGGCTACAAGGAGGGAGTTAACCTTGTATCTTTATTGACCTTTTTTAAATTTGAGTTTTGTACCGACACACACACACACACTGCTCACTCACATAATATGCACATACATTTATACTGACTCTACGCACACCCACTCACATGCAAGCTGCTGTTACTCTGTTTATCTTGTTATCCTGTTGCCTAGTCCCCTTACATACAGTTGAAGTCGGAAGTTTACATACACCTTAGCCAAATAAATGTAAACTCAGTTTTTCACAATTCCTGACATTTAATCCTAGTAAAAATTCCCAGTCTTAGGCCAGTTAGGATCACCCCTTTATTTTAATAATGTAAAATGTCAGAATAATACTAGAGATTTATTTCAGCTTTTATTTCTTTCATCACGTTCCCAGTGGGTCAGAAGTTTACATACACTCAATTAGTATTTGGTAGCATTGCCTTTAAATAGTTTAACTTGGGTCAAATGTTTCAGGTAGCCTTGCACAGGCTTCCCACAATAAATTGGATGAATTTTGGCCATTCCTCCTGACAGAGCTAGTGTAACTGAGTCAGGTTTGTAGGCCTCCTTGCTCAAACACGCATTTTCAGTTCTGCCCACACATTTTCAATGGGATAGAGGTCAGTGCTTTGTGATGGCCACTCCAATACCTTGACTTTGTTGTCCTTAAGCCATTTTGCCACAACTTTGGAAGTTCGCTTGGTGTCATTGTCCATTTGGAAGATCCATTTGCGACCAAGTGGTTGAAAAACAAGTGGTTGAAGAACAAGTGGTTGAAGAACAAGTTTATTTTTATTTTTTTATGACTCCGACCTAAATGTATATAAACTTCCGACTTCAACTCTATGAACCTCCATTACTCCAGTATCCCTTCACATTGTAAATATGGTACTGAACTGACCTTGTATACGTTATGCTTACTTACTTATTGTGTTCTTCATATTTTTTTTTCTTGTGTATTTTCTAGTATTACATTGTTATCACAGGATGTTGGTGGTACCTTTTTAATTGGGCTCTTGGTAATGGCTGGAGCGATATCAGTCGAATGGTATCAAATACATCACGCGGTTTCCATTTGTTCGATGCCTTTCCAGTCGCTCCGTTCCGACCGTTATTTTGAACCATCAGCAGCCTCCACTGATTTGTTATTGGTTACTGAATTGCTGGGTTTTGAATTTACAAGAAATGTATTTCACTGTACTTGGCCATGTGACATTAATTTGAAACTTGAATCAATGATTACCCTCTTTATGCAATAAATCCTGTAGGCCTATTGAAAATGTCATGTGCCTACCTATAACCTCCCCCATGGCTGTGAGACACAGTACCCTTCCACACTGGCATTAACGGAAACGTTATAAACTAAAATGGAAGATGCCTTTCCCTCAGACTATTGTTGTGGTTATCAATTGAAAGCAAATGTATGTATCTGAGTGGCAGAGGCAGCAGGGACCTGCCTGTCAGTCAGCTAAGTAAACAGACTCTCGTCTTGTCGTTCTATTTCTATGTTGTCAGACACGTCAAGGCCTTGTCTTCAATATATGCAAATTAGCTGCTACTTTAAGGAGAGATCGTTTATTAAAGAACGGACCAATATAACATTTTTCAAGACTTGTGATAGTCAGAAATCCTCCAATGAAATCATTTAATCAACGATCCAGGGACTGAAAGGGAAATGAATCTGTATACGTGTATGGTGGGTTACTATTTATGGGGTAGTTTATTTTTAAGGAATACCTAGGATAAGATAAGTAATCCTTCTCACCACCCCCCCTTAATGATTTTCATTTACCTTGAATTCACCAATTTGTAGTAGTTTATTTTTATATACATTAACATTTAGTAGTGGGAGATTGGGATCTGGATGGCGAGATGACTTTGGGAGCAGTTTCAATCGGTTCTTCAGAGTAGAGATGAAACATCTCTATCTACTCTCTTAGAAAAAAGGGTTCCAAAACAGTTCTTCAGCTGTCCCCATAGGAAAACCCTTTTTCATTCCAGGTAGAATCCTTTTGGGTTTCATGTAGAACCCTTTGTGGAAAAGGTTCTATAGAACTGAAGAGTTCTACCTGGATCCAAAAATAGTTCTTCATAGGGTTCTCCTATGCAGACAGCCAAATAATCTTTTTAGGTTGTAGATAGCACCCTCCGCCCCCTTTGCCCTCAATTCGTTGGAGCATGGACTCTACAAGGTGTCGAAGCATTCCACAGGGATGTTGGCCCATGTTGACTCTAATGCTTCCATCAGTTGTCTCAAATTGGCCGTATGTCCTTTGAGTGGTGGGACCATTCTTGATGCATACGGGAAACTGTTGAGTGAAACTCGGCAGGATTGCCATTCTTGACACAAACCGGTGTGCCTGGCACCTACTACCATACCTCGTTCTAAGGCAATTAAATCTTTTGTCTTGCCCATTCACCCTCTGAATGGCACACATACACAATCCATGTAGCCTAGTGGTTAGAGCGTTGGACTAGTAACCGGAAGGTTGCAAGTTCAAATTCCCAAGCTGACAAGGTCCAAATCTGTTGTTCTGGCCCTGAACAGGCAGTTAACCCACTGTTCCTAGGCCGTCATTGAAAATAAGAATTTGTTCTTAACTGACTTGCCTAGTTAAATAAAGGTAAAATAAATGTAAATTTTTTTATCAATTGTCTTAAAAATCCTTCTTTAACCTGTCTCCTCCACTTCGTCTATACTGATTTACCAAGGGACATCAATAAGGGATCATAGCTTTCACCTGGTCAGTCTTTCATGGAAAGAGCAGGTGTTCATAATGTTTTGTTCACGTTGTATATCGTTGTGTTGTCTTCCTAACTGGTCCCTAAGGTTCTCTCTATCTCTGTTCCCTCCACAGTGAGTGTTATCTCACACAGAGGCCATGTGCACCAACTCTCACTCGTGAAGACAATGTAAGTATGATTGATGGTGGTGATCTTGAATATGAAATGGAATTAATGTGGCATGGGATTAAACTTCAGCACGTGTGATTTAAAACGCAGGCAGGCACCATGTTTATACAGCATGTAATATAGGTTAGTGTTTATTCTGTGTTAATGTTATTTACTGTACCGCCTATGTCGTCAAAGGAGGGTTGGGTTGGACTATATAGTAGTTTATGATATGAATGCTATAGTCATAATGGAAATTTAAGTGTGAATGGGGAAGGGAATTGTACTTTTGAAAAATTACTCAGCAATTGTACATTCAGAAGCTGACAAACCTTCGTCCAGCTGCAGGCTCGTTAAACAGTACAGTATCATCCATTCTAATCTTGCATGAGGAAGTTTCTGCAGTGTAGAGATCAGCCAAGCCTGTGCCCATGCCATTACCGCAGAATACTGTGGTCATGGTGTGGTGACTATTACTAAAGGCTCTGACAAAGTTCAGTAAAACCCTCTGTTCTCCTGTCAAATGAGTTTTCAGTGTTGGATTGAGTTAAGATTGCATAGACTGTATGTGTTTTCCATATCTTTCTCTATCTATGTTTCTAGCTCTCTACGGGTTCTCTTCATCCACCTGTACCTCTCTCTCGCTCCCTCTTTCGCTCTCTTCCTCCTTCCCTCTCTTTCTCTATCTCTGCAGGATCCTGTCTGCAATGTTGACATTCCTGGTGCATATTCTCATCATCTCCCACAGTGAGTTGAGTTCCTTTCCCGTTAGTTCAGATTCTTCTGTCTCACAGCATCCATCCACATTTACCTCCCATGTGGCTCTGCCTGTAGTCACACAACTTCACTATCCCCAGAAAAGCTTTCCTTTAGACTAAAATAATGAATAGCAAACATTTCAGCAGCAATGCCACATGCAATTACACCCGCAGCAATTTTTTGGAACCTTCACGTGCCAGAACGTACAGAACAGTACACTCATACGCATATATACAGAAACAAAGGTCATCTTCCCATACTATCACGCCCCTACTTACAATACAGTCCATTATTATTGGCAAATAAAAAGGGCCATTGAGTGTTGCATTTCATTGGTGTGACACTGAGTGATCTAAATAGAAGTATGCCGGTCTCTGTGGTTAGCTGACTTTGTAATGTTGGACATCATCCAATGTGTTTGGCAATAATCCTTCTACCACACAAGTGGAACACAGAATAGATCGTTCAGCAGGGCATAATGTCTCCTGACCACAAATGGCCCATATTGAACCAAATGGACACACACAAATATATTTCCCCCATGAAAAGTAGAAATGAAATTGGAACTGCACACATGATTGCTGCACCACATACCTTTTAGTTCGGCTAGTTAGACAACAAATTGATCCTAGAAGTGGATCTTGGTCAGGTAAAGTAGCAATCCTTTGTGTGGGCATGTGGGCAAGCGTGTTGTGTTATTGAGAACACTCTGTCTTTGGGAATCAGTATACAACAGACATCCCTTTTGTAATATCTATCCCAAGCCAGCATGCTATGGGGAGACTGGGAGGGTGGATGGGCGACCTAATGGGTGGAATGAACCATAGTCTTGTCAGTCACATTGTTTTACCTGGTTGACAAAGAAGCATGTACAGTATGAATCATTGAGCTGGTAGAAGTCCTCTGGTATAGGCTGAGGTTACCGGAGTTCATTCTAGTAAAGGTCTCTGAACAATATTGTAGCCTTTTTATAATACTTTTACCAACTTCATGAAAATCTCTTGATATCTTCACAATTCGGTCTGAAATTAATGTACTAATTGAATTCATATCAATGTCGTCTTTGAATACCATGCTGAGAATCAAACCCACAACTATGGTATTACCAGCATCATTATACCCCAGCCACAACTTCTGTCCAGTGTCTGATGTAATTTCCTGTCAACCATGTTTACGCCTCAGGTGCTGTGTTGGTGGAGCCTGTGGAAGTACCCCCCCATGGAGACCTTCTAGACCTCCCCTGGCAGACAGAGCTCTGCTGTTCCTCAACCGCAGCCCAACTTCACCACGGAGGAGAGGAAGACGACAGGGGGTCTGCACCATCTGATACGGGGCACCCACACACCCTTCAGTGCCTCTTCAGGAACTTCACAAGCACACTAGGACCTCACCCGGAGACTGAACCCAGCAGAGGTAAGCGTCCTGCTCTGTTTTACTGACGTCACAGAAGGCTGGAAACAATTTGTTTGATGTATTTACCACTCCATTGATTCTGCTCCAGTCATTACCACCAGCCTGTTCTCCCTAATTAAGGTGCCACCAATATCCTGTGCATGATATTTACTGGTTGAGAGTTTTGTCTTGCTACTGCCCTGGGACCATATTCACAAAGCAAGATGCTGACCGAGGATCAAATACCTTTTAAATCATAATGAAAAAGAGCAAGGAATTGATTCGAGATCAGCACTCCTATTCTGAGACAATTTGTATATACTGGCCTTGGACAGCTGGATAAATGTGTTTTCATTTCTCTGAATGGTGCGTAATAAAACAGCCTGTGACCACTTAACTGCACTGAGGAAGAGAACATTGAGGCTCATTCAATTGAATAGGGGCCAATTAACTGGAGTGATAAGGTGGCCTCTGTGCACTTGAGTGTGGTGTTCTCCTCTGTTTGGAGGTGGCGGTGGAAGTGGGAGGGGGTAACACAAACTAAAGATCTGTGTGTGTGCCTGTGTGCATCTGTGAATATGTGTGTTTTAACAACAGGAAGCAAAGGTTCAGGGTGAAGGATTTATTCATGAGATCGATAGCTTGGTGGTAGCCTCTGACGTGTGCTAATGCTAATCGATGGATATTAGATGACGCTACCCACAGCCGGTGGCTCTGGCATTTAAAGAGGGGACGTTTTGAAAACGGTTTCATGAATCGTTGACAATAACTGTGCAGAGGTAAAATGGTGTGAGTGGGTGTTTTCATCTCCAATGACATGGTGATTCAGCTCAGGTAGACCTGAGGTCCTAAGTGAGAGGGGGAATGGATGATAAACAATGACGTTGGCCAGATTCTAGGGCTTCTTTTTCAGAATATGTTCCAGGGCTTGCTATGACTGTCCTAATTAGTTGTGGGTTTAGTCAGCTAGGTGTGTGTGCTTTGCGTGGGGTTGGTGAGTTCATATATTAGGGTTTACAGTGACCAAACAGACAGAGTATGTGCCTGTGTTGATGCTAATATGCTAAATGAACTTCTCTCCAGCCACCTGTTGGGACATCCTGTGCCGTGTTGATGAGACCTGGGATAATGTAATATGTGATCTAAAGCACCCAGCCACTTCCTCAGACACCTCCATTCCTGGGTCAGTGGCACTTAGCTTGCAGCACTTAACGTGAGTATCAAGTTCAATTCAACCTGCTGCTATTGTCTCGAGTCTGTCCTCTCCTCTCCCATCCTGTTTGTTATTCTTGTCTAGTGTTGGCTCAAAGATGTGCCTGAGGCAGTAAGAGCTCAGGTGGGGGTCTGAGGTGTGTGTGTGTGTGTGTTCGTGCCTGTCTGTGCATGCAATGTGACTGGCAGAGCGTATGGAGCAGGCTGAGACTGATAATTGGCCTTTTGGCCCATTGCATTAAATATTTTGCTAGTAATTTGGCAAAATATCACAATGGTGTTTTTACTTGTTGTTTTTCATTACTTTCATGTGGATTGCACCTAGCCTGGTCCTAGATGTTTGTGATCCTTTCAAACATGGCATGACAAGGAGTTGATAGCACAAACAAATCTGGGACCAGGCTAGTTTGCAACCTGACCTGTGCTTAGTCTATGATTAGCACACTACACTAGCCTCTTATCTTTACTGAATGAAAGTATATTTATTTAAGCTGGGTTTTCGACTAGGACACAAGGCTAAACGTGGTACATATGGGGGGAAGCAGTCCATGTCCTCATCTGGCGAAGTGCATAAACGTCTCTTGTCTATTTCAGAACACTGCCTGACATTGAGGTTAACTCCACACATGGGACTGACTGTGTGGGAGAGGATTCCATCATCTGTTCTATTGCTCTCCATGTGGTCAGCAGTATCGTCGTGGTGACAGCCAATGTGTCCAACACCACAGCAGGTCCCCTGGTGATGCTCAGCGTCCCTCCAAGGACGTCTCAGCGTCTCTGTAAGGAGTGTGAATGTACCTGATCTCCCTCTCAATCTCTCTTCTGAAGATGTTAGAGGATGTCAATTGCTTTAATGGCTTATCTATCTGGTCTTCATATTCTGATGGATATCACTTAACATTTACCAAGTACCAGCGTGCTGCCTGGCGAGCTGGCACTGTTTATTATGTAGGCTAGCGGTATCTAGGTAGCCATTTGTACCATGAGGAAACTGGGGAGTTATTTGTTTAGGCTTAAAGACCACATACACACCTGTACAGTATAGTGAGTGTAACGGGCAGCTTCAGTAGGTCTGATACCAGCTGCCCTTTGGGACTTCCAGGCAGGCCAAGATTACTGTTTACTCTGGCCCCAGGAACCATGGTGATGAGCTGGAGATCTCTCCACTGATGGGAAACGCATACCTTGTTTGCTCAATCTAAGCTCTTTGTGGCCTTGTTGGTCAATGGAACATTGGTTTGTTGCAAGTAGAAAATGTGCAAATATTGAATTTTAAAAGCCTTAAATTAATTGAAGTGTCATTTAATTTAGATCACATGGAACATTATTATAAGTCAGATTTTTTTTATATGAATAAAGACTTGCTAAAGGGCCAAAATTCAGTGTTTTGACATGCTCTGTACATCCTCTGACTTCTAGGAAGATTTTAGCACACTTGGTCACCTCCCTGACCAAGGCCCTTCTCCCCCGATTGCTCAGTTTAGCCGGGCGGCCAGCTCGAGGAAGAGTCTTGGTGGTTCCAAACTTCTTCCATTTCATTTTGGAGGCCACTGTGTTCTTGGTTATCTTAAATGCTGCAGAATTTTTTATTTTTTTCCTTCCCCAGATCTGTGCTTCAACACAATTCTGTCTCTGAGCTCTATAGACAATTCCTTTGACCTCATGGCTTAATTTTTTGCTCTGACATGCGCACCGTCAACCGAGAAAGGTTGCCAACTCCTCATGTAGCCTATTACCGGCAACTTCAAGAGTAATTGCAGAATCTGCAAAAGCTAGCAGGAGCGGGAGGAAAATAATTGGGTCAGGTTTTTTTTCTTCTTGTTATCTAGATCTCTGGCCACCTCTTGATACGTTTGTCTTACTTCATCAAACCATAAGCTTAAAGCATCATAAGTTCAATGCATATAGTTGATTATTATTCAAACACATAGGGTGTATCTCTATGGAAAAATACACGTTGAAACATTTCGACCAATCAATTGGTTGAAAGAACAGATGACTTTCGGTTGACTAAGATATTTTTCCCGTCCTGGACAGCCCTATAATTATCACACTTTTCTGTTTTATAAGATTAAGAAATAACGCCCCTGTCAAGTCAATCACTGGTAAACACGAACCTCAAAATGAACAAAGCAGTTTAAATACCAGGAAGATGCATCTCACTGTCAAATACTGTAATGTATGTTAAAATTCCAGGAAGAAATTGCGAAAGGGTGTCTTCTACTCTGCCTTGGTACTGGGTTGCATTTTCAGTTATTTGAATAAAAAATTGAGGTATTGTTACGTCCGTCGTTGAATGAATGAGACCAAAGCGCAGCGTGGAAAGTGTTCATGATATTTAATGCTGAAACACCGACAAAACAACAAAATATACAAGAACGTAAAGTTCTGCAGGGCTATACAGCTACTGTGCAAAAACAAGAACCCACAAACTCAGGTGGAAAACAGGCTGCCTAAGTATGATTCCCAATCAGAGAACGATAGACAGCTGCCTCAGGATTGGGAACCATACCCGGCCAACAAAGAAATAGAAAACGAGAATGCCCACCCAAATCACACCCTGACCTAATCAAATTGAGAAATTAACAGGCTCTCTAAGGTCAGGGCGTGACAGGTATTGATTTTCCTGACATGAGGAGCTTGGCCTTATTGATCGGTATTCAGTAAGAAGCCCATGGACCACTAAAGTCGAGATGCTGTCTTTCAGATAGACGTTATTATATCATGTTCATACACCACTGAGCCTGTCATATCATCTCATATACGTTTCTGCTCATTTCATCATTTGGCTGCCGTATGAAGCCTGTGAGTCTATAACCAATGCAGTTATCAGGGACAATCAATGTGTCACCAATGGCTATTACAGTACTGTATGTGCCTGAGACTATTGTCTCTGCAGTGTAGAAATACAGATATCACTTGTTTGTTACTGAGAATGTTCCTGCGCTGGAAATGCAGATGAGCTTGATGAAAACCTGCACAAACGCATGGTTATATACTGGACAAAAATAGAAACGTAACATGCAACAATTTTTAGATTTTCCTGAGTTACAGTTCATATAAGGAAATCAGTCAATTGAAATAAAATCATTAGGCCCTAATCTATTGATTTCACATGACAGATCCCTTAAATAAAACAAAAGGGTAGGGGCCTGTATCAGAAAACCAGTCAGTATCTGGTGTGACCACCATTTTCCTCTTGCAGTGCAGCACATCTCTTTTGTATATAGTTGATCAGCCTGTTTGTGGCCTCTAGAATGTTGTCCCACTCCTCTTTAATGGCTGTGCGAAGTTGCTGGATATTGGCAGGCACTGGAACATGCTGTCGTGCACGTCGATCCAGAGCATCCCAATGGGAGACAACTGGAGATTATGCCGGCAATGGTAGAACTGGGAATGGTTCAGCTTCCTGGAATTGCGAGCAGATCCTTGCTAAAATGAGCGGTGCATTATCATGCTGAAACATGAGGTGATGGTGGCAGATGAATGACACAGCAAAGGGCCTCAGGATCTCGTCACGGTATCTCTGCGCATTTAAATTGCCATCGATAAAATTCACTCGTGTTCGTTGTCTGTGGCTTATGCCTGCCTGTAACCTAACCCCACCACCACTATGGGGCACTCTGTTCATAATGTTGACATCAGTAAACTGCTCGCCCACATGACACTGACACACGTGGTCTGCGGTTGTGAGGATGGTTGGACATATGCCCAAATTCTCTAAAATGACATTGGAGGCGTCTTATGGTAGAGAAATTAAAATTCACTTCTCTGGCAACAGCTCTGGTGGACATTCCTACAGGCAGCATGCCAATTGCACGTTCCCTCAACTTGAGACCTCTGGAATAGTGTTGTGTGATAAAACTGCACAGTTTAGGGTGGCCTTTTATTTTCCCCAGGTGCACCTGTTTAATGATCATGCTGTTTAATCCCACCTGTCAATTGGATGAATTATCTTGGCAAAGGAGAAATGCTCACTAACAGGGATATAAACAAATGTGTGCATGAAATTTGAGTGAAATAAGCTTTTTGTCCATATGGAACATATTTGTGATCTTTTATTTCAGCTCATGAAACATAGGACTAACACTTTACATGTTGCGTTTATATTTTAGTTCAGTGTATTAACAGTATTATACTTTTCATGTAGCCTACTTTTGTCCAGCCAACAGCCTAACCACCGATCAAGCAACATTATGGACTAAACTTTCAAATCATGTTGCTACAAAATACTGGTCAAATTAAGATCCGACATTGGGTGCCATTATGACGATTATTAATCAATTATTTTGTTTACCTTTTTATTTAACTAAGTCAGTTAAGAACAAATTCTAGGCTACCTGCCACCACCTCTCTAACCACTTGGCTACCTGCCTCTAACCACTAAGCTACCTGCCACCCCCTCTCTAACCACTAGGCAACCTGCCACCCCCCCTCTAACCACTAGGCAACCTGCCACCCCCCCTCTAACCACTAGGCTACCTGCCTCTAACCACTAGGCAAGCTGCTGCCCATAATGACGATGATAATGGTGTTTCATAGTTTGGAGGATGAAGATGAAGATGACTATGATTTGCTTTTGTTGTACAGGGAAACCAAGCCCACCGCTGAACCTAACACACACCCAGACCACAGAGGGAGAGTTGATTCTGAGCTGGAGCGACCCACAGCCCCATGCCAGCCCTGTCCAACTGAGCTATGAGGTCCGATACAATATCTCCCAAAGTACCTCTCACCCCAACTGGCTGGTAAGAACACACTGGCCTCCGAGCAAACACAACATCTAAGGTACAGGTCTTAAAGAAAATAAAGCTAAAACGAATATTAATTCAACAGAGAACAAGAGCAAACACATAGAGGATAGAGGATGTTGAAGAGTCTTAATGCCACTCATGGTTTTCTTAGATGTAGATATCATTTTCAGTTATGTTCTGTCATCACAATGCCATTTTGTATTTGTGTCAAATTGTCAATCCATGTTGACACTGTATTTTGCAGATGGAGTAACTGCTGTATGACATCTTGTGTTTCTCTCCCCTATTCCTCTGTTCCAGCACGTGGACGTGTCTGGAGCCCAGTGGGTGTCTCTGACTGGACTGAGGCCTGGTCTGCAATACACTCTCCAGGTCCGGTCTCACCACCCTGCTCTGCCTCACCTGTGGAGTGACTGGAGCCAGCAACATCGTATCCGTCTGGAAAGTGAGACCTCTCTCTCTCTGTCTGCACAGAAACATACACATCATAACACACAGTTAACTTATCATACTCGCTTGACTTCTGCCTGCACAGTAAGACCTCTGCCTTGCCCTACTTACACACATTAAATATACAGCCAGATAAAGTCCCCTCACATACTGTATACCTGCATAATAAAACCTCTGGTTACACAGCAATGTACACATGCTTTAGTTATGTGCAGTTTGCCAATGATTCGTTCTTTTTGAACAACTCTTTTACTCATCTTCTTACTGATGATTTGTTTTTCTGAGTAACTCGTTCATTTTAGTCGTTGGTTTGGCCTGCTGGCCGAAATGAATTCTACTGCAGGATTAATAAGTGCTCCTCCGGTGTCTCCTGAGACGTGCTCCGATCAACGACTGTCGTCATGCGCGCAGGCAAAATAGATCATTCTGCAGGCAGCATAGAGAAGAAAAATATTTAAATTAGAACTGATGGTTGAACATTTCGATTGGGTAATGCTTAATGGTTGTGTTTTTGTATTCTTATTATTGGGACCTACTGGCTTTATTATAAGTTTATGGAATTTAACATCATGCTGTGTGTGACTGCTGTCTTTCCATCAGCCCTATGCAGTGGTGTAGTGGTGCCTGGAGAAGCGGGTATATTCTAATTTTGACTAAACGTTCCCAAACGGCCTGCCCAGGAAAGGCACCCTATGGAAAAACACTTCAGCTGGATGTAAAACTGCATGACTAAAACCTCTGCAAAACTCAAAAGAAGGCTGTAATTTATCTTCGATTAGTTCAGAAGTAATTCTGGCTCTGTTCCTACGGTGGCTCATGTGGGACAAGCTTCAGTAACTGCCACATTGAACCACACCCCCAAGACTGAAATCAGTTTTTTTCACAATGAGCAATAGAGAAAGGAGAAGTTATTTTCCTAGCACACTGTCAAATCATCTGTGGTTGATAGATTTTGCCCACACAAACACACACATATGGGGAGACTGGTCTGTACCTGCTGCATACTACACTGTTAGACTCGAGGATTCATAGATATGCATTGCATTTCCATGCAGTCAATACTGTATACATTGGGTAACTTAGCAAACATATTTGGGTAATTTTGTAACTTAGCAAACCTATTTGGTTTGGAGCCCCTGGATGAGGAGACTGGGATGGGTATAACTGCTGCATGCTGTACTGTTAGAGACGTGGTGATTCAGAAATATGCAGTACATACACTTGTATACATTGGGTAACTTGGCCAACATATTTGTTTTGGAAATTGTGAAGTTGTCTTAGGTTGTCAGATGTAATGTCAAATATGGGGACAGGATCAAGGTGGCAATTAGGGAGCTGGATGGATTAATAAAGACAATATTAGATTCGGAATATGAAGGTGGGGATTGTATTTATTATTATCTCATCAAAATAATTTGTCTAGTTGATCTCACTCTCTCACTCTCACACTCACATATTTAATTTAAGCGCTTTATTAATTTTTATTGTTGATTATCTACTTCACTTGCTTTAACATTACCAAGATAATAAACAATACAAATGACAGTAAACTTTACACTCACAGAATTTCCAAAAGAATAAAGACATTTCAAATGTGATATGTCTAAATACGGTGTTGTAAAGATGTGCAAATAGTTAACGTACAAAAGGGAAAATAAATAAATATGGGTTGTATTTACAATGGTGTTTGTTCGTCACTAGTTGCCCTTTTCTTGTGGCAACAGGTCACACATCTTGCTGCTGTGATGCACACTGTGGAATTTCACCCAGAAGATATGAGTTTTAGCTTATTCTTCCCTTTGTCTCTCTCACCCCCTCCCTCCCTGCCCCTCTTCTCATCTATCGCTCTCTCTCCCTCTCTCTGTGATGACTACATCATGCAAAGAGTTGGTTTTCGAAGGTTGTCTATGTCCAACCGCTCCTCCTATAGCTCTACTGCAGAGCTGTAGATTAATCTGTCAGCCCTCTCTGACTCACATGATGAAGGCTCTTCATAAAGGACAAAGACACAGAATGAAAGATGGGGACCACTGAGGGATTCTGCCCCAGTGTAGAAGTGATTATTGAAAACACACACAGAAGAGCCAGGACCATGGAAATATACAGTTGAAGTCAGAAGTTTACAGCTTGGAGATATTTAAAACTCGTTTTACAACCACTACACACATTTCTTGTAAACAAGCTATAGTTTTGGCAAGTCTGTTGTGTCATGCATGAAGTAGTTATCCTAAGTAATTTTACCAACAATTGTTTACGGACAGATTATTTGATTTATAATTCACTATCACAATTCCAGCGGGTCAGAAGTTTACAAACACTCAGTTGACTGTGCCTTTTAAACAGCTTGGAAAATTCCAGAAAATGATGTCATGGCTTTAGAAGCTTCTGATAGGCTAATTGACATCATTTGAGTGAATTGGAGGTGTTCCTGTGGATGTATTTCAAGGCCTAGCTTCAAACTCTGCTTGACATTATGGAAAATCAAAAGGACTCAGCCAAGACCTCAGGAAAAAATTGTAGGCCTCCACAAGTCTGGTTCATCCTTGGGAGCAATTTCCAAACGCCTGAAGGTACCACGTTCATCTGTACAAACAATAGTAGGCAAGTATAACCACCATTCGATCACGCAGCCGTCTTACCGCTCAGGAAGGAGACGCGTTCTGTCTCCTAGAGATGAACATAGTTTGGTGCAAAAAGTGCAAATCAATCCCAGAACAAAAGAAAAGTACCTTGTGAAGATGCTGGAAGAAACAGCTCCAAAAGTATCTATATCCACAGTAAAACAAGGCCTATATCGACATAACCTGAAAGGCCGCTCAGCAAGGAAGAAGCCACTGCTCCAAAACCGCCATTTAAAAAAAGCCAGACTACAGGTTGCAACTGCACATGGGGACAAAGATTGTACTTTTTGGAGAAATGTTTTCTGGTCTGATGAAAACAAAATATAACTGTTTGGCCATAATGAGCATCGTTATGTTTGGAGGAAAACGGGGGAGGCTTGCAAGCCGAAGAACAGCATCCCAACCGTGAAGCACGGGGGTGGCCGCATCATGTTGTGGGGGTGCTTTCCTGCAGGAGGGACTGGTGCACTTCACAAAATTAGATGGCATCATGTGAGAGGAAAATTACGTGGATATATTGAAGCAACATCTCAAGACATCAGTCAGGAAGTTAAAGCTTGGTCGCGAATGGGTCTTCCAAATGGACAATGACCCCAAGTATACTTTCAAAGTTGTGGCAAAATGGCTTAAAGACACAGTCAAGGTATTGGAGTGGCCATCACAATGCCCTGACCTCAATCCGATATAAAATTTGTGGGCATAACTGAAAAAGAGCATGCGAGCAAGGAGGCCTACAAACCTGACTCAGTTACAGCAGCTCTGTCAGGAGGAATGGGCCAAAAGCTTGTGGAAGGCTTCCTGAAATGTTGGACACAAGTCAAACAATTTAAAGGCAATGCTTCCAAATACTAATTGAGTGCATGTAAACTTCTTACCCACTGGGAACATGGTGAAAGAAATAAAAGCTTAAATAAATCTTTCTCTCTACTATTATTCTGACATTTCACATTCTTAAAAACAAGTAGTGATCATAACTGACCTACGACAGGAAATTTAAATGTTAGGAATTGTGAAACTGAGTTTAAATGTATTTGGCTAAGGTGTATGTAAACTTCCGACTTCAACTGTAATGATATTTATATTGGTCAAGACAAACATATACAGACACACACGTACACACGAGGCTCCAGGATGTTTTCCCTCACACACTCACTCCTTTCTTTCATGTCCTCTCGTTATTACACTTGAGAGGTCTCATTTGCGAAGAGCAAGATCATTACATGCAACTAATCACAGGCTGTGGCCCTTTTAGCTTTCAGTCAATAGATTTGATTTTGTGTACCTCCATAAACAAACAGAAAATAACTTTTAAACTGGAAGAGTGTACAAAGCTGTCATTAAGGCAAAGGGTGGCTATTTGAAGAATCTCAAATGTTTTGATTGGTTTAACACTTTTTTTGGTTACAACATGACTCCTTATGTGTTATTTCATAGTTTTGATGTCTTCACCATTATTCAATAGTTTAAATTTTACAATGTAGAACATAGTAAAAATAAAAACACTTGAATGAGTAGTTCTGAAAGTTTTGACCACAAGTGAACATATGAGGTGAGTAATGCAAAATATGTAAACATTATTAAATTGACTAGTGTTCCATTTATTAAAGTGGCCAGTGATTTCAAGTCTATGTATGTAGGCAGCAGCCTCTAATGTACTAGTGATGGTTATTTAGCAGTCTGGTGGCCTTGAGATAGATGATTTTCAGTCTCTCTGTCCCAGCTTTGATGCACCTCTACTTCTGGATGATAGAGGGTGAACAGGCAGTGAGTTTGTCCTTGTTGATGTTTTTGGCCTTCCTGTAACATTGGGTGCTGTAGGTGTCCTGGAGGCTAGGTAGTTTGCCCCCAGTGATGCGTTGGGCAGACCGCACCACGCTCTGGAGAGCCTTGTGGCTGTGGGCGGTGCAGTTGCCGTACCAGGCGGTGATACAGCCCGACAGGATGTTCTCAATTGTGCATCGGTATGCTTTTGTGAGGGTTTTAGGTGCCAAGCTACATTTCTTCAGCCTCCTGAGGTCGAACAGGCACGGTTGTGCCTTCTTTACCACGATCTCTGTGTGTTTGGACCATTTCAGTTTGTCAGTGATGTGTACGCTGAGAAATATGAAGCTTTCCACCGCGGTCCCGTTGATGTGGATGGGGGGGTGTTCCCTCTGCTGTTTCCTGAAGTCCACGATCATCTCCTTTGTTTTGTTGACGTTGAGTGAGGTTATTTTCCTGGCACCACACTCCCAGAGCCCTCACTTCCTCTCTGTAGGCTGTCTCGTCATTGTTGGTAATCAAGCTTACTTCTGTTGTGTCGTCTGCGAACTTGATGATTTGAGTAGGAGGCGTGCTTGACTACGCAGTCATGGGAGTACAGGTGGTGTCAAGACCCAGGGCCTCAAGCTTAATGATGAGCTTGGAGGGTACTATGGCGTTGAATGCTGAGATAGTCAATGAACAGCATTCTTACGTATGTATTCATCTTGTGCTGATGGGATAGGGCAGTGTGATGGCGATTGCATCGTCTGTGGACCTATTGGGGCGGTAAGCAAATTGAAGTGGGTCTAGGGCGACAGGTAAGGTAGAGGTGATATGATCCTTGACTAGTCTCTCAAAGCACTTCATGATGACAGAAGTGAGTGCTACGGGGTGATAGTCATTTCAGATAACTTTGCTTTCTTGGGTACAGGAACAATGGTGGCCATCTTGAAGCATGTGGGGACAGCAGAGTGGGATAGGGAGAGATTGAATAGGTCTGTAAACACACCAGCCAGCTGGTCTGCACATGCTCTGAGGACGAGGCTATGGATGCCGTCTGGGCCAGCAGCTCTGCAAGGGTTTACACACTTTTAAATGTCTTACTCATGTCGGCCACAGAGAAGGAGAGCCCACAGTCCTTGGTAGCAGGTCGCGTCGGTGGAGCTGTGTTATCCTCAGTGGGCGAAGGTGTTTAATTTGTCTGGAAGCAAGACGTTGGTGTCCACCACGTGGCTGGTTTTCCTTTTGTAGTCCGTGATTGTCTGTAGACCCTGCCATATATGGGGCGGCAGGGTAGCCTAGTGGTTAGAGTGTTGTACTAGTAACCGTTCTGCCCCTGAACAGGCAATTAACCCACTATTCCTAGGCCGTCATTGAAAATAAGAATTTGTTCTTAACCTCCCTGCGCACGGAACCCGGTAGCAGACTGAAATTCGACAACATATGGTGATCGCTACATAAATAGTCATATTAAACATTCATGAAAATACAAGTGTCTCACATGTTCAGTTTAAGATTCTTGGTAATTGCTGCAATATAGCCTGTTCAAAACTTCTGTGAAGGTTTAAACTAGTTTGCAAGTGTTTTGTTTCATTCTGTTGAGTCATTTTCTTTCGCCAAATTAAGTTCCAACTGTAATGTTGTGTTTGCTTTGATAACTTCCACCTCGGATTTTCCCTATAAACAATGGCTTGACTTACTTTTGACATTACCCTAATAAAGTTTAGAAAAGTTTGAAGGTTTTATGCGATGTGGCTATTAGCCAGAAAAACTGTACAACAGGCTGAGTTCACTTTGCTTTGTTTCAGATGTGACATATCTCCCTGAGAGAGTGGTGGCCAGCTTTGGAGACAGCGTGACCGTCTATTGCGTGTGCAATGACCTCCGGGTGAACGCCAGCACCATGGTCTGGATTCTGAACTCCCGTGACCGCCTTCCTAAGAGTCAGTACGCTGCAGTCAACGACCGTGTCAGTAAGATAACGGTTCGACCATCTGAGCAGAGACTGTCTGACACCCTGCATTGCTGCCAGCCTTTTGGGGAGACATATAGCTGTAACTACCACTACTCAACGATCTACATTAAAGGTGTGCTGGGATGGATGGTTGTTAAGATTTGGATTGGGTTAAACATTCATGAAAATGTTTAACATCAGGGGGGAAAAAATTATTTATTTATTTATTTCGTATTTTTACCCCACTTTTTCCCCAATTTCCTGGTATCCACTCGTTAGTAGTTACTATCTTGTCTCATCGCTACAACTCCCGTACGGGCTCGGGAGAGACGACGGTCGAAGCCATGCATCCTCCGAAACAAAACCCAACCAAGCCGCACTGCTTCTTAACACAGCACGCATCCAACCCGGAAGCCAGCCGCACCAATGTGTCGGAGGAAACACCGTGCACCTGGCTACCTGGTAAGCGTGCACTGCGCCCGGCGATGAGACAAGGGTATCCCTTTTTGCCGGTAGGACGACGCTAGGCCAATTGTGCGAGGCCCCACGGACCTCCCGGTCGCAGCCGGCTGCGACCTCCCCTGGGCGCGAACCCAGAGTCTCTGGTGGCCTTAGACCACTGCGATGCAGTGCCCTAAACCACAGCGCCGCCTGGACATGTATTTATTTGATGTAGATTATGTGTGTTTTAGATCCGGTCATTGATATCAGCTGTGTGACCAGTGGGGATCTGGACAGTATGACCTGTAGGTGGAACAACCTACCTATAGGTGGAGTCAACTTCATGTCCAGGTAAACACTACTTACAGCATTTGTACAACCTACACAAACACCTGTAAAACCTACACATACACCTGTACACATATAGTTAAAGTGACTATTGGTTATCTTATGATTAAGATCAGTCTATTAGAGCATTTGAAATACTGGAGGATCTTACATTTGGCTCTTTGTTAGATGTATTGTACATAAATCGCTCTGCCATTTCCTGGTTGCTACAATTTTAATGGTTTTAGCTTACTAAACAATGTGTATATATAATGAATTAGCTAAACAATTAACCATAATCCCAACCCATACAATACTACTAGCGCTACAAACGGATTGTCATAGCTAGCCACCATGCAAAAGCGCACAGAACAGATCTACTGTTTCTAACATGGAACCCAAACCGGCTGCGCGTGCGCCATTGTGCAGAAAAGTATTTTGTCCCCCCACACCAAATGCGATCCTGACATGTAGGTTAAAATATCTTAACAAACTCTGAACCATTTACATTAATTCGGGGACAGGTCGAAAGCATTAAACCTTTATGGCAATTTAGCTAGCTAGCTTGCACTTGCTAGCTAATTTGTCCTATTTTGCTAGCTTGCACTTGCTAGCTAATTTGTCCTATTTAGCTAGCTTGCACTTGCTAGCTAATTTGTCCTGGGATATAAACTTTGAGTTGTTATTTTACCTAAATTGCATAAGGTCCTTACTCTGACAATTAATCCACACATAAAATGGTCAACCTACTCGTTTCTAGTCATCTCTCCTCCTAGGCTTTTTCTTCTCTTGACTTTATATTGCGACTTTCAAAAATTAGGTGCATTACCGCCACCGACCTCGTTCGTCTTTCAGTCACCCACGCGGGTATAACCAATGAGGAGATGGCACGTGGGTACCTGCTTCTATAAACCAATGAGGAGATTGGAGAGGCAGGACTATTCTATTTTAGCCCTTGGCAATGCAGACGGTCATTGGCGCAATATTTTAATGATATAGATTTCTACATTTATTTTACAATGCGCGACGCGAGTGGTGTAGTCAGCCTGTTAGACTGGCTTTCAATGAGAGTGACAGATCTATTATTCACATTTCTATGTGAATTTGGTCAGGTCGCCCAAAAAGTTTACATATGACACCTTTTCACTGTCACTGCTTGGTGTCTCTGATATATTCCTAAGAAATATGGGATGTGAGTTGGTTCAGGATCATAGAACAGTACAGAACATATTTAACCCCCTCAAGCGCAGCCTGGTGTCTAAGTGTAACATAGTAAATGTAAATCCGGGACACTGAAATTAGTATGATATGTGACCGACCACCTCCATTCGGTTTTATGTGCTAAATAGAGTGAGTAAGGTAAGGTAGTAAGCAACCAACAATTTCAAAACTAAAAGTGGGGAAGGTAGTAGCCTATAATAAAGAATAACTACAGGTAAAAATCTAGTCCTTGGCCTATATACTATTCTGACTTTGGTGCAGGTCTCGTTGTTATTCACATTACCATCTCTGGTAAACACACCCCATATCAAATGAAATCTGTGTGTGTCACATGCACAGGATACAGAAGGTGTAAATGGTACTGTGAAATGGTTACTTGCATATTTGCATAGTAGCAATACAATTATTTTATACATATTTTCTAATTCTTAGATGATGCTTACCCAGACACGCATGTTGATGGGTCATGTTAAAGAAATGCATTTGAGCTAGCTAAACAATTAACCATAATCCCAACTCATACAATACTACAAACACTACAAAAGGATTGTCATAGCTAGCCACCATGCATGAAATACTGTAGTATGAATCTGCAGGTAGCTAAAGCTAACCAACTAGGTTCAATGTTAGCTAGCTATCTATCATTAGGTATTTCTGGCCAGAAATGACACATTTTGATAAGTATCTCATGCCTCCTGTGAAGTAGTGACGTGACCATATGCCTATCGTCCTGAAGCTGGTCACGTACAGTACCAGTCAAAAGTTTGGACACACCTACTCATTCAAGGGTTTTTCTTTATTTTTTACTATTTTCTACATTGTCGAATACTAGTGAAAACATCAAAACTATGAAATAGCACATATGGAGTCATGTAGTAACCAAAAAAGTGTTAAACAAAGTAGCCACCCTTTGCCTTGATGACAGCTTTACACACTATTGCCATTCTCTCAAACAGCTTCACCTGGAATGCTTTTCCAACAGTTTTGGAGTTCCCACATATGCTGAGCACTTGTTGGCTGCTTTTCCTTCCCTCTGTGCTCCAAGTCATCCCATACCATCTGAACTGGGTTGAGGTCGGTGATTGTGGAGGCCAGGTCATCTGATGCAGCACTCCATCACTCTCCTTCTTGGTCAAATAGACCTTACACAGCCTGGAGGTGTGTTGGGTCATCGTCTTGTTGAAAAAAATGATAGTCGCATTAAGTGCAAACCAGATGGGATGGTATATCGCTGCAGAATGCTGTGGTAAGCATACTGTTTAAGTGTGCCTTAAATTCTAAATAAATCAGTGTTCCCAGAAAAGCACCATCACACCTTCCTCCTCCATGCTTCACGGTGGGAACCACACCTGCGGAGATCATCTGTTCACCTACTCTGCGTCTCACAAAGACATGCCAGTTGGAACCAAAAATCTCAAATTTTGACTCCTCAGACCAAAGGGCAAATTTCCCCCGGTCTAGTATCCATTGCTCGTGTTTCTTGGGCCAAGCAAGTCTCTTCTTCTTATTGGTGTCCTTTAGTAGTGGTTTCTTTGCAGCAATTCAACCATGAAGGCCTGATTTCACGCAGTGTGGTATGGTTCATGAGACTGTAGGTTACTTAAGGTCCTTGGTCAGGCCGGATGGGGGGGTGTATAACGTGAATGTCTAGCAACCCAAAGGTTGCGTGTTTGAATATCATCACGGTCAACTTTAGCAACTACTTACAGTACTACTTTTTAGCTATTTGTGACCCGTTTCAGGAAACTAAGTGTACAGTACGTCGCGGGTCACTACTTCACACGAGAGCCTAATCTTTCAAAAACATTTTTTTTTAGCAAATTGAGTTTTTGACCAGAAATGCCTTCTGCAACGTGAACTTTCATGTGCCTTAATAACAAACTTGTATGCCATCTAAATACGAATAAAATAGCTAAATTATGAGCCTAGTTGGTTTAGCCACAGAAAAAGTGAGCAACCTTCCTGCTAACCATGATTAGCTGAGATAATGAGTGGCTGGACATGCCGAGAGATGAGTTCGGATTGGTCTGCCACAGCACGCTTCTATTTGAGCTGGTTAGCATGTTAGGTAATCCTGTCTAACACTGCTTTAAAAATATATTAATATATAATATATATATTGCTTAGTAGAACTGCATAAGTGTTGCTCTCTATTTCCTGGAGGACTGAGTTTTGAAATCAGTGGGATAGATGGATGGATGGATGGATGGAGTATGATAGCTAAAGAGTTGTAATCCAGAGACTGGTGTTTTGTCCATCTTTAAACTAAGGACAACCATGGCATCTGTGACAGGGCTAGGCCCACCTAAATGAAGGGAGACAGATTTACGTTTACTATGTTACATCTACCCCTGAGTCCAGGTTGTCAAGCAAAATGTAAATGACTGTGTGTGTGATAATTTGTTAATTATTGCCGTGATTTCAAAACTCAGGCAGTGTAGAAGTTTACTTGTTGCATACCATTGACTATGACATGGTTCATACATACCCAGAAGTGGTAAAGGTGTTTTCACCCTGACGTTCTTTGTGTGTGTCCGTTAAATTCTCCAGGGTGGCCGACCTGTCCTGTGACGTCATGGAGGAGGCGGAGAGAGTGGGTGTGCCAGTGGGTGTGGTCAGGCAGGCGAAGTGTGAGTCCAGCGGCTATAGGGGAGTGAAGAGCTGCAATCTGCAGCCAATAAGAGTGACTTCCTGCTACAAGCTGTGGATGGAGGCCAAGACGGACAACAGCACGAGGTCACATCCTGTCTACATCACACCTATGGATCACGGTGAGTTAGGACCAGTATAGGAGTTCTGGTCTTGTTACATTTATTTTCTTACATGTTGTGGCTTTTTGAAACCTACTGCACCAGCATGTGTTAATAATATTTAGTTTATATTTTTAAAACATGTATAGCTTTTAGTCTGCTTGACCAGGCTACATAATGACTGTCCTCTCCCTTCCTCTAGTGAAGCCCCATCCTCCCTCAGGCCTTGAGGCAGTGAGTATGCCCAGTGGGGTCCTAAAGCTGGCGTGGGTGCCCCCAGAACTGCCCATCTATGATATGCAGTACCAGGTCCGCTATGCCCTCTCAACTGGCAGGGCCCATCCATTCTGGCAGGTTCGTAGGGCTCTTGCCAGAGTGCTCTGGTCAAAGTGGTGCACTATGTAGGGATCTTCAACTAGATTCAGCCGGGGGCCGCCGATTTATTCTTGAACGGATGGTCAGGGTGCAGAACATAATTACAAATAATTTGTGGACTGCAAATTGACCGCAAGAAGCCCAAACAGATATAATATTTGACTAAAACATAATAATTTCAAACCTGGTTTACATTAGTATACGATTACATATCTCTCTATTATGCGTGGGAATAATTTTGCAACAGATATTTCCAATATTAAAATCAATTGGAGCTGATTTGCTGGTGTTTTTACAGTATTTTATGTCAATAGAATGTTTTATCTAACTTTTTGTTTTGCTCAGAAAATCCGTGAGGCGAAATAAAATCACAGGTGAGCCAAATTCAGCCAGTGGGCTGCTAGTTGGGGACCCCTGAATAGGGGGCCATATCGGATGCGGCCTTGAGCTCATCTAGCTCTAACCGCCTGGCCATGAGCATCAGCTGGTCTCTATTTTCTATCTCTGATCTAGGAGTGCCATTATTTGCCCTAAATACATGGCATTTACTGGTAGAGGAACACTGACTTGGTGCCATGAAGCAGAAAACGTAATTTTAATAAAACCTTTGATTAACACTTTTGGTGGGCAGATGAAAATATTTTTAAGTTTGAAACTGCCCACTATCTCTGGGCACATAGGTATTTTGGAAATCTTTTCTCCATTCAAAATGTTCCCTCTCTTGCTGGGTCACATAATATTCATATATTTTAAGACATACAGTATACACTATATATACAAAAGTATATGGACAACCCTTAAAATGAGTGGATTCGACTATATCAGCCATACCCGTTGCTGTCAAGTGTATACAATTGAGCACACAGCCATGCAGTCTCTATAGACAAACATTGGCAGTATAATGGCTTTACTGAAGGGCTCAGTGACATTCAACGTAGCACCATCTTTCCAACAAGTCAGTTAGTCAACTTTCTGCCCTGCTGGAGCTGCCCCGGTCAACTGTTAGTGCTGTTATTGTGTAGTAAAAACATCTAGGAGCAACAACATCTCAGCCGCGAAGTGGTAGGCCACACAAGCTCACAGAACAGAACTGCAGAGTGCTGAAGCACGTAGCATGTAAAAATCGTCTATCCTAGGTTGCAACACTACCGAGTTCCAAACTGCCTCTGTAAGCAATGTCCGCATAATAACTGTTTGTCGGGAGCTTCATGAAATGGGTTTCCATGGCCGAGCAGCCACACACAAGCATAAGCTCACCAAGCGTAATGCCAAGCGTCAGATGGAGTGGTGTAAAGCTTGCGGACATTGGACTCTGGCGCAGTGGAAACATGTTCTCTCGAGTGATAAATCATTCTTTACCATCTGGCAGTCCGACAGACAAATCTGGGTTTGGAGGATGCCAGGAGAATGCTACCTGCCCCATTGCATAGTGTCAAACGTCACGTTTGGTGGAGGAGGAATATTAGTCTGGGGCTGATTTTCATGGTTCAGGCCCCTTATTTCCAGTGAAGGGAAATCTTAACGCTACAGCAAGCCCGACCTCACTAATGCTCTTGTGGCCGGATGGAAGAAAGTCCCGCAGCTATGTTCCAGCATCTAGTGGAACTCCTTCCCAGAAGAGTGGAGGCTGTTATGCAGCAGAGGGGGACCAACTCCATATTAATACTCATGGTTTTGGAATGAGATGTTCGAAGAGCATGTCTCCACATAACTTTGGTCATGTAGTGTATTTTCCCAAAATCCAGTTGCTTATGAGTTAATGGATAAATATTTATTTATCAGTGAAAAATAAATTATTTGCTGTAAATATGTGATTTAATTGAGATGTTCCACAGGTCCTAGCTCTGCAGACTGAGTCGTGGGCTGAGGTCCTTGAACCAGATGTGTGTGAGGTGTACAATGTGCAGGTCCGCTGTATGCACATCAACGGCTCCGGGACCTGGAGTGACTGGAGTCACTTGCTCTACACCAGCACTCACAACAGCAGAGGTACATTATTGTACTGGATGACTTCCTCATCACTTCATGCATGTCATTTCACTTTTATTAGGTTAGTGTCATTGTCATAAAAAATAAATAAAAAGATCCAGAAACTTATTTTTGTGATTTCACTTGTTTTTGAGAAACATACCCCAACCAGCGATTTGCTTCCTCGTTGTACAGTACGGGGGTCCGAATAAACATTAACAAATGCTCCAAAAACAACCAAATATGTCCTTATTGAACTTAAAACGTTCTCAGTATAGCGATGTAGGTCTTTAGACCTTTATCTGCAACGTTATATTCCATTTTGTGCGACTCGAGCCGTTTCCCCTATCCAGCTGTTCCAATTGTCATGTAGCCTGCTCCCGTTCTGATAGAAAATTCAAGCCTCAGTCATACAGTAGGTACACGAGTGTGTAGGTACACGAGTGTGTTGGTACACGAGTGTGTACACACACACACACAGCTGTAACGTCTATATTCTGTTCTCTCAGCTCCTGACCAGGGTCCTGATTTCTGGCGAGTGTTTCAGGAGGATCCAGCAAGTACGCAGACGAACGTCACTCTTCTCTTCGAGGTACAGTCCATAGCCTTCAGAGGACACATGTTTCATAGTATGTGGTTTAAATGTCAACATCAGAGAGAGTTAGATTAATTGAACAGGTGTACGAAGGTGCCTCCTCTCCTTTCACTACATCGTTGTTCTTAGTTTATTCTGAAACTACTAGAAGAATCTGTGCAATACAGCAGTACTCAGTTACCTATCTCAGATCAGAGAATATAAGGAAGTAGCACATTGGATAACAAATCCTCATTACAGTCCTTGATAGTCTCAACTCTTCCCTCCTCTTCCCCATAGCATTCCCCCATAGTGGAGCCAACCTACTGTGTGGAGGAACTTGTAGTACAGCACCAGGGCTCTGGGGGCACTGTTACTGAGGAGAGAATAGGCCTGGTGTCATCCTATAGCTTTGAGTGGAGAGGGGAGGTCCACTCTGTGACGGTCAAGGCTCAAAACAGCCAGGGCTCTTCCACTAGGAACACCCACATGACCCTGGATAGACACCCCAAACGTAAGTCGCTGCTGAAAAAATACTGTATTTGTATAGGGCTGAAGGATTGTTATACCCAGTACACAGATTACTAGCAGTCAAACAAGTTTGCGTTCAGAAACAAATATCTGGGAAGAAAGAAAATGTTATTTGTAAACTGCTTGTTTGTTTTCCCAATTTAAATAACATATTTAGTTGGTGTTCTTGCTTCATGTCATAGTCAGTTGAAATACTATGTTTCTGACTTCGTGGTCATCAGTGAGAGATAACAGGCATGTTGGTCTCAATTGGGCATGCTCACTGCCTCAAGACCAGAGTGGGGTGTGGCTTCACTAGAGAGGGAGAGGAGAGGAAGGGTGAGAACAGCAGCAGGTAGCCTGGTGGTTAAAAACTTTGGACCGGTTTACTGAAAGGTCGCTGGCTGGGTACGAGTGTCTGCTAAATGACTCAAATATAAATGATTAGGCATGTTGATGTCAGTTAAAAGCCTGAGAGTGGATAAAACCCCATTATCTCTGGCTTGGTATGTTTTCTACCAAGGCCTAATAATTATTATAATGGACTTGGAATTCATTGTAAAATGGAGCTCTTCTCGGCACACGTCTTTGTGACACACCGGGATGTTTGTTGTGTTTTCATCTGTTATTCATATTTTCATGAATAGCTAGTTGGCTGAGAGGAAACCATTAACTGTGATGCTGGTACTGTTATTATTAGTAAAATAGGTACTGGTCTCAACTTGGATGGGCCCAAAAAATTAAATATGATGTTCAGTTTATTTTCTAGTCAAAGACAGGAGGGGAACACTCTTTGTTTTGCTAATTCCCAGCAGCCTACCTTTTTAGTAATCCCTCACTCCTCATAGGAAGAAAGAAGACGCACATTTTCTGAGGACAATTTTTATTTTGGATAGTAACAAGAATACATGAATGTTGTGCGTGCATCGAAATGTAAGTTGCGGGGGGGGGGATTTATTGGGTTTCTTTTTACATGTTGTGTAGTAATGGGTAATAACCACAAATTACTCAGTAACTATGATACATTTGGAACTATATGTTCTATAGTACAGCTATTACTATTCTGTTTGGCATATCATTTCTAGTATGTAGCATTATGCTCTGTTACCGTAAGTTTCACTGTTGTATTGGTAAACATAGTTTTTCATATACACATGCTACTGCTGCGCTTTCCATAGTGGCCTTTGTTAGAGTGGTTCTTGCTAGCTTCTAGAACCTTCCCAGACAGGTCATGGAGCTCCCGCATGTGCAGAGTAATTCATGACCCTGTGGTGCTGGGGCAGATACGATAAGATAAGCATTGCAGATTCTCGCACCAGCATGGAGCATAGCAGCGGGAAGTAGTTTGGGGATGACGTTCAGCTAAACCTAGGGCAAAGATTTTTATAACTAAACGAAGATAGACCACAGCCTGTCGTTTCCAATGATTCATTGTGGGCAGAACAAGTAAGGAGGTGGGCAGAGCCAAGCACAAGCTAGCGAGATCCTATTGGGCCGTTCTAGCAGACATCTGCATATTTCCGTCAGGGAACGCCTACTCTGTGAAATGCGCGTGTGCAATAACACAATTCAACTTTGCCCTCCTAAACAACACGATTTCTTAACTTTTGCAAAGGCAAAAGTCTACAAAACTTTGTCCACTCTCTTCATAACAGATTCTAGTTTTGGGAACAGAAAACTGTATTGAGATTCATCTATGAGAAAATGTGCAGAATGTAGGCCAAAATCCATCTTGTTCAATCTTCCCCCTCTGCCCGCCACTGGGCTTCCTCTCATTACCATATCTTCAAATCAAATTTTATTTGTCACATACACATCGTTAGCAGATGTTAATGCGAGTGTAGCGAAATGCTTGTGCTTCTAGTTCCGACAATGCAGTAATAACCAACAAGTAATCTAACTAACAATTCCAAAACTACTGTCTTATACACAAGTGTAAGGGGATAAAGAATATGTACATAAAGATATGAATGAGTGATGGTACAGAGCAGCATAGGCAAGGTACAGTAGATGGTATCGAGTACAGTATATACATATGAGATGAGTATGTAAACAAAGTTGCATAGTTAAAGTGGCTAGTGATACATGTATTACATAAGGATGCAGTAGATGATATAGAGTACAGTATATCCGTATACATATGAGATGAATAATGTAGGGTATGTAAACATTATATTAAGTAGCATTGTTTAAAGTGGCTAGTGATATATTTTACATCAATTCCCATCCATTTACATTATTAAAGTGGCTGGAGTTGAGTCAGTGTGTTGGCAGCAGCCACTTAATGTTAGTGGTTGCTGTTTAACAGTCTGATGGCCTTCAGATAGAAGCTGTTTTTCCAGTCTCTCGGTCCCAGCTTTGATGCACCTGTACTGACCTCGCCTTCTGGATGATAGAGGGGTGAACAGGCAGTGGCTCGGGTGGTTGTTGTGCATGATAATCTTTAAGGCCTTCCTGTAACATCGGGTGGTGTAGGTGTCCTGGAGGGCAGGTAGTTTCCCCCCTCACTACCCTCTGGAGAGCCTTACGGTTGTGGGCGGAGCAGTTGCCGTACCAGGCGGTGATACAGCCCGCCAGGATGCTCTCGATTGTGCATCTGTAGAAGTTTGTGTGCTTTTGGTGACAAGCCAAATTTCTTCAGCCTCCTGAGGTTGAAGAGGTGCTGCTGCGCCTTCTTCACGATGCTGTCTGTGTGAGTGGACCAATTCAGTTTGTCTGTGATGAGTATGCTGAGGAACTTAAAACTTACTACCCTCTCCACTACTGTTCCGTCGATGTGGATAGGGGGGTGTTCCCTCTGCTGTTTCCTGAAGTCCACAATCATCTCCTTAGTTTTGTTGACGTTGAGTGTGAGGTTATTTTCCTGACACCACACTCCGAGGGCCCTCACCTCCTCCCTGTAGGCCGTCTCGTCGCTGTTGGTAATCAAGCCTACCACTGTTGTGTCGTCCGCAAACTTGATGATTGAGTTGGAGGCGTGCGTGGCCACGCAGTCGTGGGTGAACAGGGAGTACAGGAGAGGGCTCAGAACGCACCCTTGTGGGGCCCCAGTTTTGAGGATCAGCGGGGTGGAGATGTTGTTGCCTACCCTCACCACCTGGGGGCGGCCCGTCAGGAAGTCCAGTACCCAGTTGCACAGGGCGGGGTCGAGACCCAGGGTCTCGAGCTTGATGACGAGCTTGGAGGGTACTATGGTGTTAAATGCCGAGCTGTAGTCGATGAACAGCATTCTCACATAGGTATTCCTCTTGTCCAGATGGGTTAGTGGCAGTGTGGTTGAGATTGCATCGTCTGTGGACCTATTTGGGCGGTAAGCAAATTGGAGTGGGTCTAGGGTGTGAGGTAGGGTGGAGGTGATATGGTCCTTGACTAGTCTCTCAAAGCACTTCATGATGACGGAAGTGAGTGCTACGGGGCGGTAGTCGTTTATCTCAGTCACCTTAGCTTTCTTGGGAACAGGAACAATGCTGGCCCTCTTGAAGCATGTGGGAACAGCAGACTGGGATAGGGATTGATTGAATATGTCCGTAAACACACCAGCCAGCTGGTCTGCGCATGCTCTGAAGGCGCGGCTGGGGATGCCGTCTGGGCCTGCAGCCTTGCGAGGGTTTACACGTTTAAGTGTTTTACTCACCTTGGCTGCAGTGAAGGAGAGTCCACATGTTTTCGTTGCAGGTCGTGTCAGTGGCACTGTATTGTCCTCAAAGCGGGCAAAAAAGTTATTTAGTCTGCCTGGGAGCAAGACATCCTGGTTTTCTTTTTGTAGTCTGTGATTGACTGTAGACCCTGCCACATACCTCTTGTGTCTGAGCCGTTGAATTGAGATTCTACTTTGTCTCTATACTGACGCTTAGCTTGTTTGATAGCCTTGCGGAGGGAATAGCTGCACTGTTCGTATTCGGTCATGTTACCAGTCACCTTGCCCTGATTTAAAAGCAGTGGTTCGCGCTTTCAGTTTCACGCGAATGCTGCCATCAATACACGGTTTCTGGTTTGAGAATGTTTTAATCGTTGCTATGGGAACGACATCTTCAACGCACGTTCTAATGAACTCGCACACCGAATCAGCGTATTCGTCAATGTTGTTGTCTGACGCAATACGAAACATATCCCAGTCCACGTGATGGAAGCAGTCTTGGAGTGTGGAATCAGCTTGGTCGGACCTGCGTTGGACAGACCTCAGCGTGGGAGCTTCTTGTTTTAGTTTCTGTCTGTAGGCAGGGATCAGCAAAATGGAGTTGTGGTCAGCTTTTCCGAAAGGAGGGCAGGGCAGGGCCTTATATGCGTTGCTGAAGTTAGAATAACAATGATCCAAGGTTTTGCCAGCCCTGGTTGCGCAATCGATATGCTGATACAATTTAGGGAGTCTTGTTTTCAGATTAGCCTTGTTAAAATCCCCAGCTACAATGAATGCAGCCTCAGGATGTATGGATTCCAGTTTGCAAAGAGTCAAATAAAGTTAGTTCAGAGCCATCGATGAGTCTGCTTGGGGGGAATATATACGGCTGTATAATCAAAGAGAATCCTCATGGTAGATAATGCGGTCGACATTTGATTGTAAAGAATTCTAAATCAGGTGAACAGAAGGATTTGAGTTCCTGTATGTTTCTGTGATCACACCACGTCTCATTAGCCATTAGGCATACGCCCCCGCCCCTCTTCTTACCAGAAAGATGTTTGTTTCTGTCGGCGCGATGCGTGAAGAATCCAGCTGGCTGCACCGACTCCGATAGCGTCTCTCCAGTGAGCCATGTTTTCGTGAAGCAAAGAACGTTAGTCTCTGATGTCCCTCTGGAATGCTACCCTTGCTCGGATTTCTTCAACCTTGTTGTCAAGAGACTGGACATTGGCGAGAAGAATGCTAGGGAGAGGTGCACGATGTGCCCGTCTCCGGAGTCTGAACAGAAGACCGCCTCTTTTACGGAGTCATTTTTTTGGGTCGCCGGCTGGGATCCATTCCGTTGTCCTGGGTGAAAGTCAGAACACAGGATCCGCTTCGCGAAAGTCATATTCTTGGTTGTACTGATGGTGAGTTGACGCTGATCTTGTATTCAGTAGTTCTTCTCGACTGTATGTAATGAAACCTAAGATGACCTGGGGTACTAATGTAAGAAATAACACGTAAAAAAACAAAACTGCTTAGTTTCCTAGGAACGCGAAGCGAGGCGACCATCTCTGTCGGCGCCGGATACTGACTTGCCTAGTTAAATAAAGGGCAAATGTAACAAAAAATATTTTAAAAAGATATATATATTTGGTAGTGAGTGGAAATGCCAAGCGGATGCTTCATATTTCTACATCCAGTGAAATATCCATCTCATTGTTCTATCTGTGCCTGGGGTATGGCAAAGTGGAGTGTGGAAATGCATCCACCAGTTGAAACTCATTTATACATAATTTTAAAACTCTAAAATGCTTTTTGGAGAACAGCAAAAACAAACGTGGGATGGTAAAAGGACAATCAAACTTGTGAACATTATCCCTAGTTGTGTATTGCCGCTGTGTATTGCTGCTGTCCATGTTATCTGTTGTCTGTAGCTTGTGAGATTTGGAAACACTTTGTTGCTTTTTGTGCTGCTGCTCTGTCTGCGTGCTACGTGTTGCTCTTCCTATGTTGCTCTGCATGTGCTCACTGCTCATTGTTTGCCTGTATTGTAATTGTTTTGAATAACCCGCCCAGGGACAGCGGTTGAAAATTAGCCGGCTGGCTAAAACCGGCACTTTTACTGAAACATTGATTAATGTTCACTGTCCCTGTAAAAGAAACTCAAACAAAAATGTCCCATAGATGTTATCACCTCAGCATTAGGTTTATATTAGGTTCAAAGGTCTGTGGAATGGCGTCCACAATGTACTACTCAACCTCATCATACAGTGCATTCGGAAAGGATTCAGACCCCTTGACTTTTTCCACATTTTGTTACGTTACGTCCTTATTCTAAAACAAATTTATTTTTTTCCCTCAATCTACACACAATACCCTATAATGACAAACAAAAACAGATTTTTAGAAATGTTTGCCAATTGATAAAAATAAATAAACGATATTACAATTACGTAAGTATTTAGATACTTTGCTAAAGCATCTTTGGCAGCGATTACAGCCTCGAGTCATCCTGGGTATGACACTACAAGCTTGCCACACCTATATTTGTAAAGTTTCTCCCATTCTTATCTGCAGATCCCCTGAAGCTCTGTCAGGTTGGATGGAGAGCGTCGCTGTACAGCTATTTTCAGGTCTCTCCAGAGATGTTCGATCGGGTTCAAGTCCGGGCTCTGGCTGGGCCACTCAAGAACATTCAGACACTTGTCCCGAAGCCACCCCTACATTGTCTTGGCTGTGTGCTTAGGGTCATTGTCCTGTTGGAAGGTGAACCTTCGCCCCCAGTCTGTGGTCCTGAGCGCACTGGTGCAGGTTTTCATCAAGGATCTCTATGTACTTTGTTCACCGTTCATCTTTCCCTCACTCCTGATTAGTCTCCCAGTCCCTTCCGCTGATAAACATCCCAACAGCATGATGCTGCCACTACCATACTTCACCATAGGGATGGTGGAAGTTCCTTCCAGACCTGACATTCAGGCCAAAGACTTCAATCTTGGTTTCATCAGACTAGAAAATCTAGTTTCTCATGGTCTGAGAGTCTCATGGTCTGAAAGTCCTTCTGTCTAGTGTCTTCCGTCTTGCCACTCTACCATAAAGGCCTGATAGGTGGAGGGCTGTAGAGATGTCCTTCTGAAAGGGTCTCCCATCTCCCCAAATGAACTCTAGAGCTCTGTCAGAGTGACCATCGGGTTCTTGGTCACCTCCCTGACCAAGGCCCTTCTTCCCCAATTGCTCAGTTTGGCTGGACGGCCAGCTCTAGGAAGAGTGTTGGTGTTTCCAAACTTGGAGGCCACTGTTCTTGGGGACCTTCAATTCTGCAGAAATGTTTTGGTACCCTTCCCCAGATCTGTGCCTCGACACAATCCTCTCTGAGCTCTACGGACAATTCCTTCGGCCTCATGGCTTGGTTTTTGCTCTGACATGCACTGTCAACTGTTACCTAGAAAGGTGTGTGCAATTCCAAATCATGTCCAATCAATTGAATTTACCATAGGTGGACTCCTATACGTTTTCGAGTCTCATAGCAAAGGGTCTGAATACTTAAAGTATTCAGGTATTTCTGTTATTTATTTTGAATACATTTGCGCAAAAAAAATCATAATCGAAAAATCTGCTTCCGCTTTGCCATTATGGGGTGTTGTGTGTTGATTGATGAGGATTTGTTTTAGGTTGTAACGTTTAAAAACAAAAAGTGAGGAAAATACTTTCCGAATGCACATAGGCTGCATTGACTCATTTAGCTTGTGGAACAGTGCATCCAACATGAAATAGATGCATAATACATGCTATCAAGGCATGTAAAAGGCCCAGTGCACTACTTTTATTCCTATTTTTCAGGGCATGCTGCAGGACCCTCAGCACCACTACTTCCTGTGGCTATGGGCCAGAGAGGGTGACATCTTTCTTGTCAGTGTCAGTAATTGGTTTCTCTCTCTACGACAAGATGTTTATGGTTTAGTTATTGTTTATTCTGCTATGTTTATAGCCTTGTTTATATCAGTGTAATATTATGCTATTCATTCATGTGTATATAGCCTAATTATGACACTTTACTGATACTTTTATGTTGTGCATGTTCGTGCGTTATAGAAACACAATTCATTCGGAATTGTATTATTCCACCAAGGTCCGTTCCCAGTCAAGATCCATGGTATATAATCCAAGTGTGCTTATACAATGGGTGGGTCTAATCCTGAATGCTGATTGGTTAAAATCACATTCCAGCTGGTGTCAATTTCACAAGTTACCAGCTGCTAAATCTTGATCTCCACTGTAAAAAGCATTTAGACATGATCTCCCATCTCTTTTAGACTAGCATTTGGTTATCAACAGCAGAGATTTGTATAAACTTTGCTGTTTGTCTCTCAGACCTTTTTCGATATTGAATTCTGATCTCCACCGTCCCATGTAAAGCAGCAAATTGAGCTGGAGGTCATAGCAACACATACTTTTTTCAGTTGACTGGCTAAATCGATACTTTGTTGCGAAAACTAAAATGGATGAGTGGAACATTTATTTTTATATTTTCAGCGGCATGCCAATGGATGAATGGGGAAAAGAGATGGTAATAATCTCCAGGCATGCAGATTTGGGGGATACTGCATTGTTAAGAATACAAACTGGGCTGTGTGTTGCTTCAAGGGTTAACTTGCAGAGAATTAAACAATTGTTGACTTCAAAACTGTGTCATGATGTTGGCCTGGGGGTAGGTTTATGACAGTCATAAATTCCTCTTTCCCCCTTTTTCCTCTCTACCCTACTGATGTTACATTTGCAAAACCCCTGGTTAACATAGAGATTCTGGGAACATTAGAAGGTGGGGGGAAATGAACTATATTCTGGCAATCCGACCAATTAAACATATGCGGTGGTACTTAATGAATATGATGTCAGTTCGGTTGTCATCTGAGACATTCTCATCAATGATAAGATGACATAAACTCTACAGTGGAAAGTATACACATCAGAGTTATCAGATTCACTTGGAATTTAAATGTTTGAGCATGAAATTATTCTCTGCTCAATCAGTGGCCCGCCCCTGTGAAGGAACATGGGCTATAAAACTTTTCAAACACGCCCTCCTCTCCCTTCCTATATAAAACCTTGACGATAATATAACCTCCTGTTCCGAGGGTGTGAGGACGACGGTCCGATGTCAGAATGGTTCAGATAATAACTACAGAACGAAGCCAACATCAGCGTGAGCTTTGGTTGAGAATGGTATGAACTTTGAACTCTTATTCACTACAGAAGTGATACTTCCTAGCCATTGAGTTAGCAACAGCAGCTGCAAGCGCAGGTTCGGAAGGAACAGACAGAGTATCCAACGACGTTACTACAACATATCCAATTTCCCAGCAGAGACATACTTCAAAGGACTCGGTTGGGCAACACGGCCTTCCATCTCCCACCAACCTACCGAAGCGTAGCTCAGAGTAAATATTGCATTTTCCTTTTCCAAATGGGCGGTAATTTAGAATGCATAAGATAACGTATTTACGATAGCACAGCTTCTCCCTGTGTCCCTCGGTCTTCCCGCTCTTTCACTCAAACCCAGCCCTTTTCTTTTGTGTAACCAGCTGTCATATCTGTTCCGCCCGCTAGGGACGTTTTCTTTTATGACGTAATTTGTAATCAAGTTGTGATTTAATTATGTGTATGTGGAATTCTGTGTGATTAGTTAGGTATTTAGTAAATAAATAATTAAACCCAATTTTGTATTGCTGATTCAACTTGTTTGCCAGGGTTCGTGCAGATTAAATAATTTACAACTTTCAGATGAGACTGAATTAAGATGACGATTAATATTGACTGCTATTGATGTAAAATATTACTAGGTCTTCAAGAGTTTTTATTCAGAAGATAACAGCTCTATAAATATTATTTTGTGGTGCCCCGACTCTCGTTAATTACATTTACATGATTAGCTCAATCAGGTAATATTAATTACGGATAAATTATTTTATAGAATAGCATGTCATATCACTTAATCCGACATAGCCAAAGACACGACTACTGTCACTAAGGAAGAGTTTAACATCCTTCTCCAACATATGTACGAAATGGGAAGGGGGAGCAATACAGCATATGTAGCTACCTGGCACTCCGTAGTGAGCTCAACCGGTTTCTAAATGATCCACCCACTGGTCGCAGCTGGTGCCATATGAAGGACACCGAATTTACCACCTCGAATCATGTATTTCTGGGCAACATCAAACAGCTAAGGCGGCAAGGAAAATATATCACAAACAGCCACCGATGAGGACAATGGCCAAAGCTCAAACTCCCAGGCTCTGAATCCTGGTACACCAAGGGGTCTGGTCCAGAAAGTGTACTTCAACCTCCAGTTACATCTGGGTCGAAGAGGAAAAGAGGGGAACAGAAGTTACACTCGTAATTAGGCAACAATATTAAAACAATGCATTCTCTCACACTCAGACACGCCACTCTTGCATATAACAAGGCCACAAAGAATAATTTGCACCCAAGGGAGAGGGGCAGGGAGTCCAAGAGGGGATTCATGTTTGAGCAGCCAGGGCAATATCTATCGAAATGCCCGGAGAACGCCCTTGCATTTTCTCTCCACCCAAGGAGAGTAGAGTGTATCGGGGACTCGATCTGGTACACGTCAGAGCCGATGGGCGTGAAGTATCTGGCAGCACTTTTACCCAAGATCTGTAGGGCAGCTGGAACAACTTCATACACGAATCACAGCATCAGGTCAACGACAGTCCAGAAACTGGCCAATGCTCATTTAGAAGCGAGGGAGATTGTCAGTGAGTGGACATGGGTGCGAAGGTTCGCTCCATAGCTACTAGCGTCCGTCACTAACCGACAGTAAACTCTGGAGCAGCATCCTGGCCGAAAACAAAGTGAACACTGCAGCACCATCAACAACTTAAAGGCTGAAGCAAGGCAGCAGAGGTAGTAGCACGGACTGAGATGGATATTTGAACCAATGCACAATCCAGGAGAATGTACAGATAAATGGTACATACAATCAGTAGCTATAGCTATGTCAGCTGGGGTGGGTAACAAAGAGAATGTATAGTTTAATTTATTAAAATCAGCTGAAATGAATGTCAAAGATTCTTTCTTTTGTCTGAACAGTGTCCTGTTGAGAGAACAATTTCTCTGCCAGGCAAAGTCGTGCATCATAAGATCATTGTTATGGATGTATCCAAATAAATCAAACAAGAAAACAGCTTAAACAAATGCAAATGCTGCTACTTTGCTGTGAGTCTGGCTGCACTTTTTGACGTGACTGTAAATTAGCCGTAGTTGGCTAGCTAGCAAGCAAGGGATTAGAACATTGCGAGTCAGTATGGCAATGGAGCATTTAGAACGAACATCTGGTTTGCGTCTATAGATACAGAACAAAAAGACTGGGTCACGTCCATAGATACAGAACAAAAGAATGAACGAATGGGTCACGTCTCTAGATTTGTGTCGGGACGATATATTGTGGAATGATGAAATACTACGAATGACTTAATAAAAATGTTTTTAGTGAAATATGTAGATCATTATTTGAATGTTGGTAACCCGATGGATAAAAGTGATAATGTCCTCAAAGCCGGTGGTTGGAGAATATATTGGCATGGGAGTTGTTAGGCCCGAGAAAGTCGTGGGCTGGCAAACCGTGCCAATATATCCTCCAACCACCGGCTTCGAGGGCATTTATCCCTCTTCATTAGTGACAGTTACACTTAAGTGTGTGTATGATGATGATGAAGAGAAGAAGGAAATTAAAACTCAGAAAGGAGGAATATTGGCATTGTTCCTACTGGACATCCAGTAGAGGGTCAGAACTCAAATCACAGTCATCATAAGTGTACTAGCGGGTGAGGGCATTCACAGCCGACCGCTCAGACGTGTGAGGACATGCCAGCCAACCGTTTTTTTCATGAAGAGAAAATATAAACTTAATTTTTATTTCTCTCTCTCGTCCTTTCCTTCCCCCACTTTCTCTCGTCCTCACTTTTCTGCCCCTCCCGCTCCAGGTCAGTGTGTGCGTTCGTTCAGTGCGTCCCGTGTGAACAGTAGTTGTGTGGTCCTGTTGTGGTCTCTGCAGCCCAACAGCAGTGTACCGTGGTCCCTGGTCGTAGAGTGGTCGGGTCAGAACCACCAGGACAGGCCGGACCAGACCCCAGAGAGCAGGGAGAGGTGGACCAGGTTTCCCCCTACTGACAAGCTCCTCTACCTATATGGTATGTACATTTACTTCCTGTTGTACCTTGCCGTCTCATTTCCCCTCTCAATCTTTCTCTCTCTCTTTCATTCTATTTCTTTAACAAATTGAAGGCCAAAAATGTACGGCTCCTCTCGAACCAGGCACAAATCCCTGTCATTCGCATAAAGAGGAGACGCCGATACAGCGGGCGCAGATCAGGGTGCTTTGTGAGAATTTGTCGACTACTGGATAATCCTCCTTTACCATCCGTCCTACTGGCGAACGTGCAATCACTGGAGAATAAACTGGTAGAGATCTGTTCGAGACCATCTTACCAGCTGGACATTAGAACTGTAATATATTATGTTTCACCGAGTCGTGTTTGAACGAGGAAATGGATAATATACAGTTGGCTGTGTTTTCCGTGCATCAGCAAGATAACAGCTACTTCCGGTAAGATGAGGGGTGGTGGTCTGTGTCCTGTTGTCAACAACAGCTCATGCGCAATCTCTAATATTAAGGAAGTCTCGGTTTTGTATGTCTGAGGTAGAGTACCCCATGATAAACTATTTACCAAGAGAGTTTCCATCAATATTTACCACCACAAACCGATGCAGGCACTAAGACCACACTCAACAAGCTACATAAGGCCATAAGCAATATACAGTATGCACACCCAGAAGCGGTGCTCCTAGTGGCCGGGGACTTTAATGCAGGGAAACTTATCTGTTTTTCCTCATTTTTACCAGCATGTCACATGTGCAACCAGAGGATAAACTCTGGTCCAACTTTACTTCACAAACAGAGAAGCATACAAAGCTCTCCCTCACCCTCCATTTGACAAATCTGACCATAATTCTATCCTCCTGATTCCTGTTTACATGCAAAAACTAAAGCAGGAAGTACCAATGACTCTCTCAATACGGAAGTGGTCTGATGATGTGGATGCTAAGCTACAGGACTGTTTTGCTACTACAGAATGTGTTCTGGGATTCATCCGATGGCATTAAGGAGTATACCACATCAGTCACTGGCTTCATCAATAAATGCATCGATAACATTATTCCTAAAGTGACCGTACATATCCCTACCAGAAGCTGGGGATTACAGGCGACATCTGCACTGACCTAAAGGCTAGAGGTGACGCTTTCAAGGAGCTAGACAAGAAAATCTCTAATAAGAAATTGCCCTGTGCCCTCCGACGAACCATCAAACAGGCAAAGCGTCAATACATAACTAAGATCGAATCCTACTTTACCGGCTCTGACGCTCATCGGATGTGGCAGGGCTTGCAAACTACTACGGATTAGAAAGGGAAACTCAGCCGTGAGCAGCCCAGTGACCCAAGCCTACCAGACGAGCTAAATGGCTTCTATGCTCGCTTCAAGGTACGCCCCACTAAACCATGCATGAGAGCACCAGCTGTTCCGGATGACTGTGTGATCACACTCTCCGTAGCTGATGTGAGCAAGACCTTTTAAACATTCAGACAGATTACTAGGATGCATACTCAGAGCATGTGATGACCAACTGGCAAGTGTCTTCACTGACATTTTCAACCTTTCCCTGACCGGGTTTGTAATACCTACATTTTCAAGCAGACCACCATAGTCCCGGTTCCCAAGATCCCCAAGGTAGCCTGTCTATATGACTACTGACCCGTAGCACTCACGTCTGTAGCCATGAAGTGATTTGAAAGGCTTGTCATGGCACACATCAACACCATCATCCCAGAAACCCTAGACCCACTATAATATGCAAACCGCCTCAACAGATCCGCAGATGATGCAAACTCTATTGTACTCCACACTGCCCTTTCCCACCTGGACAAAATAAACACCTATGTGAGAATGCCGTTCGTTCACTACAGGTCAGTGTTCAACACCATTGTGCGCACAAAGCTCATCACTAAGCTAAGGACTCTGCAACTAAACACCTATCTCTGCAACTGGATTCTGGACTTCCTGACAGTCCTCCCCCCGGTGGTAAGGGTAGGCAACAAAACATCTGCCACTCTGATCCTCAACGTGGGAGCCCTCGGGTGCGTTCTTAGCTTTTTTTATTCCATGTGTAACACTGTTGTTGTTTGTTGCACTGCTTTGCTTTATCTTGGCCAGGTCACAGTTGTAAATGAAAACTTGTTCTCAACTAGCCTACCTGGTTAAATAAAGGTGACATAAAATGAAAAATAGTCCCCTCTTGTACTCCCTATTCACCCATGACTGCATGGCCGAGCACGACTCCAACACCATCATTGAGTTTGCTGACAACCCAACGGTGGTAGGCCTGATCACCAACAACAATGAGACAGCCTATAGGGAGGAGATCAGAGACCTGGCAGTGTGGTGCCAGGACAACAACCTCTCCATCAATGTAAGCAAGACAAAAGAGCTGATTGTGGACAACAGGAAAAGTGGGGCTGAGCATACCCCCATTCATTTCAAGCTCCTTTGCGTCCACATCACTAACAAACTATCATGGTCCAAACGCACCAATACAGTCGTGAAGAGGGCACGACAATGCCTATTCCCCCTCAGGAGACTGAAAAGATTTGGCATGGGACCTCAGATCCTCAAAAAGTTCTACAGCTGCACCATCGAGAGCATCCTGACTGGTTGCATCACCGCTTGGTATGGAAACTGCTTGACATCTGACCACAAGGTGCTACAGAGGGTAGTGCGTACGGTGCAGTATATCACTGCGGCCAAGCTTTCTGCCATCCAGGACCTCTATACCAGGTGGTGTCAGAGGAAGGCCCTACAAATGTTAAGACTCCAGCCACCCAAGTCATAGACTGTTCTCTCTGCTACCGCACAGCAAGCAGTTCCAGAGCACCAAGTCGAGGTCCAAGAGGCTCCTTAACCGCTTCTAGTCAAACTGTGGCACTTCAATTAGTTTGGAGTTCCAGTTTGAGAGGTTGTTGGCTGTGAGCTTCTGGTGCCCTCTAGTGAGTTTTTAGACATGGTTGAATCTGTTCTAAACTGAGCCTCTCCTTACTGTGACTTTATATGGTTCAATCTATTCTAATCTGAGCCTCTCTCTGTTCTCTGTGACTATGGTTCAGTCTATTCTAATCTGAGCCTCTGTTCTCTGTGACTGAATGGTTCAATCTGTTTTAATCTGAGCCGCTCTCTGTCCTCTGACTATATTTCCCAGGTCATTTCTATGACACTGATGAGTACGAGTTTATTTTGTATCCAGTGTTCGCGGATGGAGAAGGAGAGCCAGTGTATACTAAAGGTAAGCCCTCCCTCAAGATAGGAAAATACAATACAACAGGCCAAAAATGTGTCTCACTGGCCGCATTTACACTGGTAGCCCAATTTGGATCTTTTGACCAATCAGATCTTTCTACAATAATTGGACAAATGATCAAAATTGGGCTGACTGTGTAAACGCAGCCTATGTATTTGACATATGAGTATGGATTGTGTTTATTTTGTATATTAAAGCACTGAAGTGCATGCATCTATAATGTAAGTCATATGTTAAAAAATGTAGTGTTTTAACACCGTTCCTCTAAGGTTATGTATTGGCATCAAATCAAATGTTATTAGTCACATGCACCGAATACAACAGGTTACTTATGAGCCTCTAAACCACAATGCAGTTAAAAAAAATATGAGTGAGAATAAGAAATAAAAGTAACAAGTAATTAAAGAGCAGCAGTAAAATGACAATAGCGAGACTATACACGGGGGGGGGGTACCGGTACAGAGTCCATGTGCGGGGGCACTGGTTAGTTGAGGTAATATGTTCATGTAGGTAGAGTTATTAAAGTGACTATGCGTAGATGAAAACAGAGTAGCAGCGGTATAAAAGAGGGGGGGTGCAATGCAAATAGTCTGGGTGGCCATTTGATTAGATGGTCAGGAGTCATGGCTTGAGGTGGAAGCTGTTTAGAAGCCTCTTGGACCTAGAATTGGCCCTCCGGTACCGCTTGCTGTGTGGTAGCAGAGAGAACAGTCTATGACTAGGGTGGCTGGAGTCTTTGACAATTTTTAGAGTCTTCCTTCATATGCCATACAGAGGTCCTGGATGGCAGGAAGCTTGGCCCCAGTGATGTACCGGGCCTTATGTACTACCCTCTGGTGCCTTGCGGTCGAATGCGAGCAGGCGCCTGGTGATGTAACCATTCCAGATGCTCTCGATGGTGCAGCTGTAGAACCTTTTGAGGATCTGAGGATCCATCTTTTCAGTCTCCTGAAGGGGAATAGGTTTTGTCGTGCCCACTTCACGACTCATGGTGTGCTTGGACCATGTTAGTTTGTTGGTGATGTGGACACCAAGAAACTTGAAGCTCTCAACCTGGTCCACTACAGCCCCGTCGATTGGGGGGGGTGGGGTGTGTGTGCTCGGTCCTCTTTTTCCTATAATCCACAATCATCTCCTTTGTCTTGATCATGTTGAGGGAGAGGTTGTTGTCCTGGCACCACACGGCCAGGTCTCTGACCTCCTCCCTATACGCTGTCTTGTCGGTGATCAGGCCTACCACTGTTGTCATCGGCAAACTTAATGATGGTGTTGGAGTCGTGCCTGGCCGTGCAGTCATGAGTGAAAAGGGGGTACAGGAGGGGACTGAGCACGTACCCCTGAGGGGCCCCTGTATTGCGGATCAGAATGGCGGATGTGTTCTTACCTACCCTCACCACCTGGGGGCGGCCCGCCAGGAAGTCCAGAATCCAGTTGCAGAGGGAGGTGTTTAGTCCTTAGCTTATTGATGAGCTTTGAGGGCACTATGGTGTTGAATGCTGAGCTGTAGTTAATGAATAGCATTCTCACATAGGTGTTTCTTTTGTCCATGTGGGAAAGGGCAGTGTGGAACGCAATAGAGATTGCATCATCTGTGGATCGGTTAGGGCGGTATGCAAATTGTAGTGGGTCTAGGGTTTCTGGGATAATAGAGTTGATGTGAGCCATGACCAGCCTTTCAAAGCACTTCATGGCTACAGACGTGAGTGCAACGTGTCGATAGTCATTTAGGCAAGGTACATTGGTGTTCTTGGGCACAGGGACTCTGGTGGTTTGCTTAAAATATGTTGGTATTACAGACTCAGACAGGGAGAGGTTGAAAATGTCAGTGAAGACACCTGCCAGTTTGTCAGCGCATGCTCGCAGTACGCATCCTGGTAATCCGTCTGGCCTTGTGACTGTTGACCTGTCTAAAGGTCTTACTCACATCGGCTGCGGAGAGCGTGATCACAGTCTTCCGGAACAGCTGGTGCCCTCATGCATGTTTCAGTGTTATTTGCCTCGAAGCGGCCACAGAAGTACTTTAGCTCGTCTGGTTGGCTTGTGTCACTGGGCAGCTCTCGTGCTTCCCTTTGTAGTCTGTAATAGTTTGCAAGCCCTGCCACATCCGAGTGTCAGAGCTGGTGTAGTACGATTCGATCTTAGTTCTGTGTTGACAGTTTGCCTGTTTAATGGTTCGCTGTAGATTTAATTTTCCAAAGATTGCACGTTTGCTATCAGAATGGAAGGAAATGGGAGTTTATTAGATTGGCTACAGATTCTCAGAAGGTAGCCTGCCCTCTGGCCCCTTTTTCTCCGCCTTTTCTTCACACAAATGACGGGGATCTGGGCCTGTTCTTGGGAAGCAGCATATCAATCACATCGGACTCGTTAAAGTAAAAAAAAGTATTCTGGCAGTCCGTGGTGAGTAATCGCAGTTCTGATGCCCAGAAGTTATTTTCGGTCATAAGAGACGGTAAGCAGCAACATTACAAAATAAGTTGAAAAGTAAGTTACAAATGACAAAGAAATGAACACAAAAAAAATTGGTTGATCTCTGGCGCCATCTTGTCAATAGGAATATGATCCAATGTGGATTGATTGATTGACTGATAGACTTACACAGGGTATTGTCCTGTCCTCCAGTCTTTAGGGGGAGTGATGCTGGGCCTGCTGCCTACATGCTTCTGATGATCATCGCCTTCCTCTCCATTGTCCTCTTCGTCACCCTGGTCATATCCCAAAACCAGTAAGTTTATATTTCACATCATTATTGAATATAATTTAACGTTTAATCATTTGACAATGAACTGTATATACTGAACTGTATAACAGATTTTTGCTCAGTCGTAGACACTCAATTCCAGTGTTGCATTCTGTTCTATACCAGTGGTGCGTTCTTTTCTATACCAGTGGTGCGTTCTGTTCTATACCAGTGTTGTGTTCTGTTCTATACCAGTGGTGCGTTCTGTTCTATACCAGTGGTGCGTTCTGTTCTATACCAGTGGTGCGTTCTGTTCTATACCAGTGTTGCGTTCTGTTCTATACCAGTGGTGCGTTCTTTTCTATACCAGTGGTGCGTTCTGTTCTATACCAGTGGTGCGTTCTGTTCTATACCAGTGGTGCGTTCTGTTCTATACCAGTGGTGCGTTCTGTTCTATACCAGTGTTGCGTTCTGTTCTATACCAGTGGTGCGTTCTGTTCTATACCAGTGGTGCTTCTTTTACCAGTGGTGCGTTCTGTTCTATACCAGTGGTGTTCTATACCAGTTCGTTTTTCTATACCAGTGGTGCGTTCTGTTCTATACCAGTGGTGCGTTCTGTTCTATACCAGTGGTGCGTTCTGTTCTATACCAGTGGTGCGTTCTGTTCTATACCAGTGTTGTGTTCTGTTCTATACCAGTGGTGCGTTCTGTTCTATACCAGTGGTGCGTTCTGTTCTATACCAGTGGTGTGCGTTCTTTTCTATACCGTTCTGTTCTATACCAGTGGTGCGTTCTGTTCTATACCAGTGGTGCGTTCTGTTCTATACCAGTGTTGCGTTCTGTTCTATACCAGTGGTGCGTTCTGTTCTATACCAGTGGTGCGTTCTTTTCTATACCAGTGGTGCGTTCTGTTCTATCTGTTCTATACCAGTGGTGTGTTCTATACCGTTCTGTTCTATACCAGTGGTGCGTTCTGTTCTATACCAGTGGTGCGTTCTGTTCTATACCAGTGGTGCGTTCTTTTCTATACCAGTGGTGCGTTCTGTTCTATACCAGTGTTGTGTTCTGTTCTATACCAGTGTTGTGTTCTGTTCTATACCAGTGTTGTGTTCTGTTCTATACCGTTCTGTTCTATACCAGTGGTGCGTTCTGTTCTATACCAGTGGTGCGTTCTTTCTATACCAGTGGTGTTCGTTCTGTTCTATACCAGTGGTGCGTTCTTTTCTATACCAGTGGTGCGTTCTGTTCTATACCAGTGGTGTTCTATACCGTTCTGTTCTATACCAGTGGTGCGTTCTGTTCTATACCAGTGGTGCGTTCTGTTCTATACCAGTGGTGTTCTGTTCTATACCGTTCTGTTCTATACCAGTACCAGTGTGCGTTCTGTTCTATACCAGTGGTGCGTTCTGTTCTATACCAGTGGTGCGTTCTGTTCTATACCAGTGTTGCGTTCTGTTCTATACCAGTGGTGTTCTATACCGTTCTGTTCTATACCAGTGGTGCGTTCTGTTCTATACCAGTGGTGCGTTCTGTTCTATACCAGTGGTGTTCTGTTCTATACCAGTGTTGTGTTCTGTTCTATACCGTTCTGTTCTATACCAGTGTTGTTCTATACCGTTCTGTTCTATACCAGTGTTGCGTTCTGTTCTATACCAGTGTTGCGTTCTGTTCTATACCAGTGGTGCGTTCTGTTCTATACCAGTGGTGCGTTCTGTTCTATACCAGTGGTGCGTTCTGTTCTATACCAGTGGTGCGTTCTGTTCTATACCAGTGGTGCGTTCTGTTCTATACCAGTGGTGCGTTCTGTTCTGTACCAGTGGTGCGTTCTGTTCTGTACCAGTGGTGCGTTCTGTTCTGTACCAGTGGTGCGTTCTGTTCTGTACCAGTGGTGCGTTCTGTTCTGTACCAGTGGTGCGTTCTGTTCTGTACCAGTGGTGCGTTCTGTTCTGTACCAGTGGTGCGTTCTGTTCTATACCAGTGGTGCGTTCTGTTCTATACCAGTGGTGCGTTCTGTTCTATACCAGTGGTGTATTTACAGAAAGTACTTTTGGACTGTGTCTGACATTAGAAAGAGAGGATCAATATTTTTTGCCTCTGTGCAGGTGGTTAAGACTAAAATGGTGATTCCAGGTAGTTTGTGTTCCTCAGATCAATATCAGACACATTGATAAGGAATGGAATTCGATTATACGTGACATTTCAACAATGTACAGAATGTACTCAGGGCTCAATTACTATGGTGATTGGCTGAATGTGTTCTGAGAAGGGAGGTGAGAGTGAGTGAGTGAGGCGCTCACTTCACATACACATGCTGCCCTCAGTCCTAGCTACACTGAAGCACACATCCGTACACACACACTACACTTTGTAAATGTATATGAGTGAGAGTGTTGGATTGGAGACTGAAAGGCTCCATACCTTGTTGTTAAATTCTATTCTGTCTGAATCCCAGCATGAAGAAGTTTATGTGGAAAGATGTTCCCAACCCCAACAACTGTTCTTGGGCTCAGGGGATTGACTTCGGGAAGGTGAGGTGTACAGGAATACTACTCCATATACACTTAGCCATGAAAACACACTTAAAGATATAGCAGGCTACTAAAACGGTGAGAGACCATAGAGACCAAAAAATGCATGTGCTGTGTAGGACAGCTTGCCACAGTATTGAAAAATGAATGTCTAATCCATAGGCTTGTTCACCTTGCTGTAGTCCTAACTCTCCTCCTATCTTCTTGTCCAGGCTGACACTATGGAGCAGTTGTTCTGCCACCCAGAGGGCCTGCCAGCCTGGCCACTACACCTTGTCTCAGAGACCATCTCCCAGGCCACCATCATGGAGAAGACTGGGCCCCCTACGTCAGGCTCAGACAAGGATCTGATCCCAGCCTCCTCCCCAGCTCTCTGTGTGGACTCAGAGGTGCCTGGGCTCCCAGAGGAGGAGGAGAGCCTCCAACTCCCAGATCTCCCCAGGAGTTTGGAGAGCTCAGCCCAGCCGTCAGTGACCTACGCCACCGTGCTTCTCTCTGACAACCCCCACCACCTCTACAAGCAAGACGGCAGCCTCAGCAGTTCCAGCGACGAGGGCAACTTCTCAGGCAACAACTCCGACATCTCGGGCTCCTTCCCCGGAGGCCTGTGGGAGCTGGAGATCTCCCATTCCAGAGCCGGAGAGTTGGACCTGGACCCACGGCGTTCCTGCTCTTACAACTCTGTCGAGGAGTTTTCTGAAACTTCAGAGCAGGAGGATGAGGCCCTGGTAGGAGAGAGGGATGGGGGGATAGAGGTAATTGAGGAAAAGGACCTGTATTACCTGGGGATGGATTGTCAGGAGGAGAGTGAGGAGGAGGAGGAGGAAGAAGACACAAGGGCTATGCTTCTCAAAGAGGTGATGGTTCTGGGGAGAGGGGGCTCGTCCGTTGAGTCCATCCCTTTGCTCGGGAGTCAGGACTCTATGTTTAGTGAGTACAGTGACGAGGGGTTGGTGGTAGGGATGAGGAGTGTCCCCCTCTACCTCCCCCAGTTCAGAACTGCTCCCTCCAGTCCACTCAAAGCACAGGACAGCGCCCACCAGCTGTAAGAGCTGATAGTGCTTCATGTACTGATTCAGTCTGATGCTGCTGTTTAGTCCCTCAGGAGGGAGAGAACTCAGGAGAGATACAGATAATGGCCTGTGGCTGGTGTTCAGTCAGTGATAGGCTCATCGATCTGTGGAGGGCATTTACAGAACCTTAGCTGTTTTTAGATGGCACACTATTCCCAGTATAGTACACTTAGATCCCTATGGGTCCTGGGCAAAAGTTGTGCACTTATATTGGCCATTTAGAATATGGGGAAAAGGCGTCCAAGGGTGCGAGGCGTCCGAGATGCTAAGCCTCTGCCCACTTCCTAAGTAATAGGATGCCATTTTATAAGCACATTCTCTCCGTCTACAGTGCTACTGTTCAGTTCACAGGAAGCCAGCTTGTCACATCTTGGAGAGAGGAGAGCAGAGGGGTGGAGGCTCCTTCATTCAGTGCTGCACACTTTCAGGAACTATTATGCTGGGATGAATTTAATTTCAAAAATAGAAAAAAGGAATATAAAGGCCTATCTTCTGAAAAGGTCTATTTTCTTTCCGATGGCTGCTCTGAGCTCGATAGACTGTACAGCACAAGCACGTGATGGGATCGTGTCTCAAAGCAGGTGTTAATGAATTGTTGGACTCTGGTGGATGTTGGATTTGGATGCTTTTGGAACACTTATTGTAACAGCTGTGGAAAATTGCCTTTTCGATCTGCATTTGCATTGACTGAGCCCTCAAAAAAATATATATATATTTTCTTCGTTGTATATGTACTGTATTTGAAACTTCTTTACGATATTTAAAGATGTGCCATCTAGTTTCATTGCGTGCCTTTTTCTATGGAAAAAGCTGTGCTACTCTAGGTGTATACATGATAAAAGAATGTACATTTTGACACCAATGAAAAAAAGTGAAAAATACCAGAGTGATATGTAATCCTTGTCAAGATCTTGTGTCGTTTTCGTGGTCACAATAAAATCTTTATTGCCACGACTGTTGACTTATTAAGAAATGGTTGAGTTGAAGGTGGTCCATGCTGAGAAAGATCCCATCTGAAGGTGTTTTCTCTCCCACCATTACCGAGGCCATCAGTCACTCAGACATGTTAGGGTTGCAGACAGACAGTACTGGGAGACCCATGAGCTGCCACCGTGAACCATTATTTTGTGGTATATATCGACTTGATTTTCTTGAGGGTGGGAGAATACAGTTGCCGTCTGCTGTGACACAGATTACATACTGAGTTTCTGCCTGCTGTGGAACAGATTACATACTGAGTTTCTGCCTGCTGTGTCACAGATTACATACTGAGTTTCTGCCTGCTGTGACACAGATTAGCCATGTCTCTAGGCAGGGACCTGGGTTAATTAAGCATGGCTTCACAGCAGAAGACAACCTTATTTATCATTGAGAACATAAAGATCACAGCTGCTCTCACCTCGCTGGAGGTAGACTATAAGCCAAACAACAACACCCACCTGGTCCATTAATAAATGTTCCTGGTTGTCCCATTCAGAATGGTCAGAATTTAGATGAAAGTAGAACAAGAATAGCCTGGTCCCAGACCTGTTTGCTAACGTTCCAACTCCTTAGCATGATGCAACCAACAGATTGATACCCAGGCTAGAAGAAGACCGCTCATATATAGAATGTGCTGAAACATGATAGATTGGCATGGACATCATGTGAGAAACTGACATACTGTATCTATAATCTGAAAGGGTTTGGGAATTGAGGAAAATGTGATCCCATGGGATAATATAAGAAATCAGAAGTGGGATATTTGCATAATTTGTAATTTAGAGCAGGGTTTCTTAAACTATGTTTTGGGATCCGAAGTGTCCCCTGAGCATGTGAGAGGTGGGTTGAGTTATGAGTAAACATTTATGTTTCTTAATTTGGGTCGTGTGGTGACGGTACATTTCTCATTTGAGTCTCGAGCTGAAAAAGCTTAAGAACCTCTGGGTGAGAGTATTAGTTCCAGTGTACTGCAGCAGAACTACCAGGAGAGGGTGCTCTATCAACATGTTACTGTAACAGCTCCTCTTAGTGTTTGATTTGGCAGGAACCATGCTGGGGGGGGGGGGAGCATAGAGCAGCCTTTGTTGTGCTTTCACTGGTGACCAGCCTCTGTTGCGTTTTTTGCTGGTGACCAGCTGTGCTGCTACACCTGCATTGCTTGCTGTTTGGGGTTTTAGGCTGGGTTTCTGTACAGCACTTTGAGATATCAGCTGATGTACGAAGGGCTATATAAATAAATTTGATTTGTTGCGTTTTTTGCTCTTGGGTTTTCACTGGGGGCCATTGTTGTGTTTTCGTTGTTTACACTTGTGGCTAACCTTTTGTGTTTTCGCTGGTGGCCAGACTTTGTTGCGTTTTCGCTGGTGGCCAGACGCTGGTGGCCAGACTTGTTGCGTTTTCGCTGGTGGCCAGACGTTTTCGCTGGTGGCCAGACTTGGTTGCGTTTTCGCTGGTGGCCAGACTTGGTTGCGTTTTCGCTGGTGGCCAGACTTTGTTGTTTTCGCTGGTGGCCAGACTTTGTTGCGTTTCGCTGGTGGCCAGACTTTGTTCGCTGGTGGCCAGACTTTGTTGCGTTTTCGCTGGTGGCCAGACTTTGTTGCGTTTTCGCTGGTGGCCAGACTTCGCTGTGTTTTCGCTGGTGGCCAGACTTCGCTGTGTTTTCGCTGGTGGCCAGACTTTGTTGCGTTTTCGCTGGTGGCCAGACTTTGTTGCGTTTTCGCTGGTGGCCAGACTTGGTTGCGTTTTCGCTGGTGGCCAGACTTTGTTTGACTTGGTTTTCGCTGGTGGCCAGACTTGTTGTTGGTGGCCAGACTTTTCGCTGGTGGCCAGACTTTGTTGCGTTTTCGCTGGTGGCCAGACTTGGTTGCGTTTTCGCTGGTGGCCAGACTTCGCTGTGTTTTGGATACACAAACTAGTCACCAGCATACCAATATATGCTGGATACCTGCAAAACCAGCATGAAGTCACATTATGCAGGCCTTCAAAGTGATATCTGATTCCAATTGCAATCCACCCTGACTGGGGATATCTGAATATTATAACTTTAATTCACCCACAATCTGCATTCACAATGACTGCCAGGGTTAGAAAGATTAATACATTAGACTACATAAAACATCCAAATTAGAACAACCATTTCAGTAACGGATGCAATAAGTCCAACTAACAGATTAAAAAAAAAAATATATATTCTATTTATCTTTGTGTAGCATGAAAGGTGAAATAAATACAATTGTGCAAATGTATAGTAGTTGTCTTGATTTCTTTTAAAGCCTTGGATAGCCTCCAGACACTATAAACAGGGTACCTGTGGGACAACAATTGCTTTGCAATATGTTCAAGATTTCTTTGAAAAAGCAAGTCAGTATACCAATTGAATAAACTAGATATCCTAAATAGTGTTGTTTGCATTGGCTCCAATAGGTTATGCAGGAGGTGAGGATGGGGGAAGAGTGCCGCGGTGTAAAGTACTTAAGTTGTACTTTCAAGTAGTTTTGGGGGCGGTGGGTATCTGTAGTTTACTATTTATATTTGACTAATTTTTACTTCACTACATTCCTTAGTAAAATAATGTACTTTTTAGTCCATACATTCTCCCTGACACCCAAAACAACTCATTACATATTGAATGCTTAGCAGGACAGGAAAATGGTCCATTCACACTTATCAGGAAAACATCCCTGGTCATCTCTACTGCCTCTGATCTGGTGGACTCAGTAAAAACACATGCTTTGTTTGTAAATGATGTCTGGGTGTTGGAGTGTGCTCCTGGATATCCATACATTTAAAAAAAATGGTGCCATCTGATTTGCGTAATATAAATAATTTGAAATGATTTTTACTTTTGACACTAAAGTGTATTTTAGAAATTACAGTGGGGCAAGGAAGTATTTAGTCAGCCACCAATTGTGCAAGTTCTCCCACTTAAAAATATGAGGCCTGTAATTTTCATCATAGGTACACTTCAACTATGACAGACAAAATGAGAGAAAAAAATCCAGAAAATCACATTGTAGGATTTTTTATGAATTTATTTGCGGTGGAAAATAAGTATTTGGTCAATAACAAAAGTCAGCCACCAATAAATTCATTAAAATCCTGCAATGTAATTTTCAGGATTTTTTTTTCTCATTTTGTCTGTCATAGTTGAAGTGTACCTATGATGAAAATTACAGGCCTCATCTTTTTAAGTGGGAGAACTTGCACAATTGGTGGCTGACTATACTTTTTTTTGCCCCACTGTACATGTACATTTTGATATTTAAGTATATTTAAAACTAAATCATTTTTTGACTTTTACTCAAGTAGTATTTTACTGGGTGACTTTCATTTTTACTTTAGTCTTTTTCTATTAAGGCATCTTTACTTTTGACAATTGTGTACTTTTCCTCCACTGGGAGTGTGACTGATCAATTGTTTCATCCAGGAGAGAGGTTTCATACGAGCAGGGGTTCAATATCATTCCTGAAGTAAAATGGACACAAGGAATGATTAAAAATGTCATGAATCCAGCACAGGTCTACACAATACAGTGCATTTGGAAAATATTCAGACCCCTTGACTTTGTCCACGTTTTGTTACGTTACAGCCGTATTCTAAAATTGATTTAAATAGTTTTTTTCCCCCCAAATCAATTGACTCACAATAACCCATAATGACGAAGCAAAAACAGGTTTAGAAAATTTTGCAAATGTATATTACATATACATAACCAGCTTCACCTGGAATGGTCAGAATAGTTAAGAGAATGCCAAAGTGTGCAAAGCTGTCATCAAGGCAAAGAGTGGCGACTTTGAAGAATCAAAAATCGAAAATACATTTTAACACTTTTGGTTACTACATGATATCATGTGTTTTCATAGTTTTGATGTCTTCACTGTTATTCTACAATGTAGAAAATAGTAAAAAATAAAGAAAAACCCTTGATTGAGTAGGTGTGTCCAAACCTTTGACTTGTACCGTATTTCTGTTGCTTTTGTATTGTTTTTGGAAACCAATATATTGGATATGCATAGACTAAACGTTCAGGCACTTTGGAGAGGTTGAAAAAACACTTGCATATCCCCTGTATGTCCTCCGACACCACCGCATGTTTGACAGAGGTTGGTGTTGTAGGAATTTAGTTTTTATAGTGAATAATAACTTTTAGGCACATCCAGTGTGCAAAAACTGCAATGACCACATTCTGACACTGGAGATGTTGAAAGGACACTTGAATGTACCCTGGATTTCCCATAACACCACCACAATGTTTGAGTGAGGTTAATATGGTCGAAATTGTTTTAATACTGAACAAATAAGAGTTAGGGATTGCAAATATGTAATAACACTAGAATTCTCTAATTTACAGACATATGCCACTTGTTTCCAAGGGACACTTGGAAACATCCCGTGACCACGCCTGACACCACTTAAACATCTACCCATGTCCAGTTGTTAGGTCTAACAATCCCATTTTTTTCTGATATTGTTCACATGTTGTGGAAGCCATCTTGTGTTTCCAGCTCTAGTCATCAATAACATGTCAATGAAAGGTAACTTTTGTGTGTGCTTGATCTTGTGTATTCTAAACTATCGTCTGATCATTTCCTCATCTCCCAGATGTTTTCTTTCCAAATGTTCCATGTTTTTGCATGTCAGAATCATGTATTACACACGAATAGCACTTACTTTGAAGTATGACTATTTAGGTGGAAATCTACATTTTGCCATTTTAAGTCACATAATTAATTGCATAGACTCACTGTGTGCAATAATAGTGTTTAACTTTATTTTTTATGCCTACATCCCTGTGCCACACACAATCATCTGGTTCCTCAGTCAAGCAGTGAATTTCAAACACAGATTCAACCAAAAAGACCAGGGAGGTGTTCCAATGACTCACAAACAAGGGCACCTACAGTATTGGTATATGGCCCCCAAAAAAACAGAGCAAACATTGAATATCATTTTGAGCATGGTGAAGTTATTAATTACACTTTGAATGGTGTATCAATACATCCAGTCACTACAACGATAAAGGTGTCCTTCCAAACTCAGTTGCTGGAAAGGAAGGAAAGCGCTCAGGGATTTCACAGTGAGGCCAAAGGTGACTTTAAACCAGTTACAGAGTTTAATGGCTGTGATAGGAGAAAATTGAGGGATCAACATTGAAGTTACTGCACAACACTAACCTAATTGACAGAGTGAAAAGGAAGTCTGTACAAAATAACAAATATTCCAAAACATGCATCCTGTTTGCAGACAGGCACTAAAGTAACACTACAAAAAAGGTGGCAAAGCAATTAACTTTTGTTCTGAATACAGTGTTATGTTTGGGGCAAATCCAATCCAACACTATTACTGAGTACCACTCTCCCTATTTTCAAGCACAGTGGTGGTTGCATCACTTAACAAAGACGGCACCGATAGAGATGGCAGCTTCTCTTCTAGTCCTTAGGAAACTGTGCAGTATTTTCTTTTTATGTTTTATTTCTTACATTGTTAGCCCAGAAAACCTTAAGCGTTATTACATACAGCTGGGAATAACTATCTGATATCAAAGAGACATCAATTTACCAGCTCTACGACCAGGAATACGACTTTCACAAAGAGGATCCTTCATCTGCACCTCCTAGAGCATTCGAACTGATGGCAGAGGCCGACCTAAAACAACGCCGCCGGAGGACAGGGGGTCGGAGCGGTCTTCTAATAAGGCTTCGGTTACGCACACACCACCCACCGCTTCAGAGTATATTACTCGCTAATGTCCAGTCCCTAGTTAACAAAGTTGATGAAATTAGGACAGGACTTGCTTTCCAAAGAGATATCCGGGATTGTAGCATAATCTGTTTCACAGAAACATGGCTAGCTTGGGACATGCTGTCAGAGTCAGTACTGTCAACGGGATTTTCAGTGCATTGCACCGACAGGAATAAACATCTCTCCGGTAAGAAGAAGGGCAGGGGTGTATGTTTCATGATCAATGACTCATGGTGTTTTAATTATTTTTATTTAACTAGGTAGGTCAGTTGAGAAAGAGTTCTCATTTACAACTGTGACCTGGACAAGATAAAGCAAAGCAGTGTGACACAAAAAACAACACAGAGTTACACATGGAATAAACAAACGTACAGTCAATAACACAATAGAAAAGTCTACATACATTGTGTACAAATGAGGTAAGATTAGGGAGGTAAGGCAATAAATAGGCCGTATTGCTGAAGTATTTGCAATTTAGAAATTAAACACTGCAAGTACAAATACTGGGTTGCAAAGGAGAGAAAAAATAACATGGGGATGAGGGAGTTGGATGGGTTATTTACAGGTGGGCTATGTACAGGTGCAATGACCTGTAAGCTGCTCTGACAGCTGATGCTTAAAGTTAGTGAGAGAGATATGAGTCTCCAGCTTCAGTGATTTTTGCAATTCGTTCCAGTCATTGGCAGCAGAGAACTGGAAGGAAAGGCCAAAGTAGGATTTGGATTTGGGGGTGACCAATGAAATATACCTGCTGGAGCGCGTGCTACGGGTGCTGCTATGGTGACCAGTGAGCTGAGATAAGGCAGGGCTTTACCTAGCAAAGACTTATAGATGACCTGGAGCCAGTGGGTTTGGCGACGAGTATGAAGTGAGGGCCATCCAACGAGAGCATACAGGTGGCAGTGGTGGATAGTACATGGGGCTTTGCTGACAAAACAGATGGCACTGTGAGTAGAGTGTTGAGTAGAGTAGAGTGTTGGAGGCCATTTTGTAAATGACATCGCTGAAGTCGGTAGGATAGTCAATTTTACAAGGGTATGTTTGGCAGCATGATTGAAGGATGCTTTGTTTTTGTGAAATAGGAAGCCGATTCTAAATATAATTTTGGATTGGAAATGCTTAATGTGAGTCTGGAAGGAGAATGTACAGTCTAACCAGACACCTAGGTATTTGTAGTTGTCCACGTATTCTAAGTCAGAACCATCCAGAGTAGTAATGCTAGAAGGGAGGGCAGGTGCGGGCAGCGATTGGTTGAAGATCATGCATTTAGTTTGACTTGCATTTAAGAGCAGTTGGGGGCAACGGAAGGAGAGTTGCATGGCATTGAAGCTCGTCTGGAGGTTAGTTAACACAGTGTCCAAAGAAGGTCCAGAAGTGTACAGAATGGTGTCGTCTGCGTAGAGGTGGATCAGAGAATCACCAGCAGCAAGAGCGACATCATTGATGTATACAGAGAAAAGAGTCGGCCTGAGAATTGAACCCTATGGCACCCCCATAGAGACTGCCAGCGTTCCGGACAACAGGCCCTCCGATTTGACACACCGAACTCTGTCTGAGAAGTAGTTGGTGAAACAGGCAAAGCAGTCATTTGAGAAACCAAGGCTGTTGAGTCTGCCAATAAGAATGTGGTGATTGACAGAGTCGAAAGCCTTGGCCAGGTCGATGAATACGGCTGCACAGTATTGTCTTTTATCGATGGCGGTTATGATATCGTTTAGGACCTTGAGCGTGGCTGAGGTGCACCCATGACCAGCTCGGAAACCAGATTGCATAGTGGAGAAGGTACGGTGGGATTCGAAATGGTCGGTGATCTGTTTGTTAACTTGGCTTTCAAATACCTTAGCAAGGCAGGGTAGGATTAATATAGGTCTGTAACAGTTTGGGCCTAGAGTGTCTCCCCCTTTGAAGAGGATGACTGCGGCAGCTTTCCATTCTTTGGGGATCTCAAACGATATGAAGGAGAGTTTGAACAGGCTAGTAGTAGGGGTTGCAAAATTTCAGCAGATAATTTTAGAAAGAGAGGGTCCAGATTGTCGAGCCTAGCTGATTTGTAAGGGGCCAGATTTTGCAGCTATCTGGATTTGGGTGAAAGAGAAATGGGGAGGCTTGGGCAAGTTGCTGCAGGGGGTGCAGAGCTGTTGACCAGGGTAGGGGTAGCCAGGTGGAAAGCATGGCCAGCCGTAGAGAAATGCTTATTGAAATGATCAATTACAACTTTTTGGAGTTTGTGCTACAGGATGCACATTTCTGTTTTAAAAAGCTAGCCTTTGCTTTTCTAACTGCCTGTGTATATTGGTTCCTAACTTCCCTGAAAAGTTGTATAACGCGGGGGCTATTCGATGCTAATGCAGTATGCCACAGGATGTTTTTATGCTGTTCAAGGGCAGTCAGCTCTGGATTGAACCAAGGGCTATATCTGTTCCTGGTTCTACATTTTTTGAATGGGACAATTGGAATTGTAACAATGTACAGGAACTCAAGTCCTTTTGTTCACCTGACCTAGAATTTCTCGCAATCAATTGCCAACCGTATTATCTCCCAAGAGAGCTCTTCTCCGTTATTGTCACAGCCGTGAATATCCCCCCGCAAGCGGATACCAAGATGGCCATCAAGGAACTTCACTGGACTTTGTGCAAATTGGAAACCATATATCCTGATACATCATTTATTGTAGCTGGGGATTTTATCAAAGCTAATTTGTGAACAAGGCTACCTAAATTCTATTAGCTTATCGATTGCAGTACATGAGCGAGTAACACGCTCGATGATTGCTACTCTAACTTCTGAGATGCATACAAGGCCCTCCCCCGCCCTCCTTTTGGCAAATCTGACCATGACTCCGTCTAGTTGCTCCCCTCCTAAAGGCAGAAACTAAAACAGGAAACGTCGGTGCTTAGGGCTATCCAATGCTGGTCTTACCAATCGGATTCCACGCTTCAAAATTGCTTCGATCACGTGGACTGGGATATGTTCCAGGTAGCCTCAGATAACAACATAAGCTGACTCGGTGAGCTAGTTTATAAGGAAGTGTATAGGAGATGTTGTACCCACTGTGACTATTAAAACTTAACCGTGGATTTATGGCAGAATTTGCAGAAAACTGAAAGCACGTACCACCGCATTTAATCATGATAAGGCAACTGGGAATATGGCCAAATACAAACAGTGTAGAATTCCATCCGTAAGGCAATCAAACATCAAAGTGTCAGTATCCAACGGCTCAAACATGAGATGTATGTGGCAGGGTCTACAGATAATCACGGATTACAAAAAGAAAACCAGCCCAGTCGCGGGCATCGACGTCTTGCTTCCAGACAAATTAAACATCTTCTTTGCGTGCTTTGAGAACAATACAGTGCCACCGACGTGAACCGCTACCAAAGACTGTGGGCTCTCCTCCGTGTCCAATGTGAGTAAAACATTTAAACGTGTTAACCCCCGCAAGGCTGCAGGCCCAGACGACATCCTTAGCTGCATCCTCAGAGCATGCGCAGATCAGCTGGCTGCTGTGATTTTATGGACATATTCAATCAATCCCTATCCCAGTCTGCTGTCCCCACATGCTGCAAGATGGCAGCCATTGTTCCTGTTCCCAAGAAAGCTAAGGTAACTGAGCTAAACGACTACCGCCCCTTAGCACTCACTTCCGTCATCATGAAGTGCTTTGAGAGACTAGTCAAGGACCATATCACCTCCACCCTACCTGACACCCTAGACCCACTCCAATTTGCTTACCGCCCAAATAGGTCCACAGACGATGCAATCTCAACCACACTGCACACTGCCCTAACCCATCTGGACAAGAGGAATACCTATGTGAGAATGCTGTTCATCGACTACAGCTCGGCATTCAACACCATAGTACCCTCCAAGCTCGTCATCAAGCTCGAGACCCTGGGTCTCGACCCCGCCCTGTGCAACTGGGTACTGGACTTCCTGACGGGCCGCCCCCAGGTGGTGAGGGTAGGTAACAACATCTCCTCCCCGCTGATCCTCAACACTGGGGCCCCACAAGAGTGCGTTCTGAACCCTCTCCTGTACTCCCTGTTCACCCACGACTGCGTGGCCACGCATGCCTCCAACTCAATCATCAAGTTTGCGGACGACACAACAGTGGTAGGCTTGATTACCAACAGCGACGAGACGGCCTACAGGGAGGAGGTGAGGGCCCTCGGAGTGTGGTGTCAGGAAAATAACCTCACACTCAACGTCAACAAAACTAAGGAGATGATTGTGGACTTCAGGAAACAGCAGAGGGAACACCCCCTTATCCACATCGATGGAACAGTAGTGGAGAGGGTAGCAAGTTTTAAGTTCCTCGGCATACACATCACAGACAAACTGAATTGGTCCACTCACACAGACAGCATCGTGAAGAAGGCGCAGCAGCGCCTCTTCAACCTCAGGAGGCTGAAGAAATTCGGCTTGTCACCAAAAGCACTCACAAACTTCTACAGATGCACAATTGAGAGCATCCTGGCGGGCTGTATCACCGCCTGGTACGGCAACTGCTCCGCCCACAACCGCAGGGCTCTCCAGAGGGTAGTGAGGTCTGCACAACGCATCACCGGGGGCAAACTACCTGCCCTCTAGGACACCTACACCACCCGATGTTACAGGAAGGCCAAAAAGATCATCAAGGACAACAACCACCCGAGTCACTGCCTGTTTGCCCCGCTTCCATCCAGAAGGCGAGGTCAGTACAGGTGCATCAAAGCTGGCACAGAGAGATTGACAAGCAGCTTCTATCTCAAGGCCATCAGATTGTTGCCACAGAGAGGCGGCTGCCTACCTACAGACTTCATATCATTGACCACTTTAATAAACGGAACACTGTTCACTTTAATAATGCCACGTTAAGAATGTTTACATATCTCACATGACTTATCTCATATGTACAGTATATACTATGTACTACACTATCTATTACATCTTAGCCGCTCTGTCACTGCTCATCCATTTATTTTATATTTATATATTCTTATCCCATTCCTTTACTAGATTGTGTGTATTAGGATTTGTTGTGGAATTTGTTAGATATTACCTGTTCGATATTACTGTACTGTCGGAACTAGAAGCATCAGCATTTCGCTACACTCGCAATAACATCTGCTAACCATGTGTATGTGACCAATGTAATTTGATTTGATTTGATCATGTTATGGGTGTGCTTGTGGGGGGGGGGTGCTATGCCAGTGACCGAGAGGTCTGCAAAACCAAGCTTCTCATTATCATGAAAAACGAAACTGATCCAATCTATTGCACCTGTTACTGAAATGGTTGCTCTAGTTTACATGGTATATGTTGTCTCGTTCATTCATCTTTCTAACCTTGTATTTCTGACTGAAATAGTTTGAAATGACTACGTTTAAATTATAGCCCCGCGAAAGAGTTGCTAATGAACATTGTTCAGTGCCTCTGTTCAGTTTCTTCAAAATGTAACGGTATTGTGAGCTTCCGTCGTTTCCCAGTCGATGTAGAGCTCAGAAAAAGGTGGTTGTTGGCAGTACGTTGTGTGTAGCACACATTTCGTCGAAAGTGACTGTTGAGGGAAAAATTGGTCTCCTCTCTGCGTGAGCTAGGGTGGACTGGACTGGGATAGTCTCTGGCAGTGGTGGGCCGTCAGGGCCAGCAAGGCTTTCTCTGCTGGCCTAAACATCATCAGAATATAATTTTTTTTTAAAATATATTTTCCCACAAATATGTATTAAATTATTCCCCAGAGTAAGAGTTACACTCTTCATTTCATAGCGTTCCTCCTGGTTGCAATGCTTCCAGCCCCAGGTTGAGATTTGGAGGGCTGGTCTTTATGTTAGATATTTTATGCAATCATATTCAGCCATCATGTGTTGCCAGGGGTCTAAAATCTGCCCCCAGGCCTTCATAATCAACAGTGCGGGAGCTTGTAGCTTAAAGTGAATGGAAATTAAAATTTAGTGTCAACCAATCAGCTTTAGAGTTGGCTATTGTACGCCTGCTGGCTGGCTCCAGTGTTACACAGGAGCCAGCTAGCAGGCGTAGTGCCTGCACTTTTTTTGATTGGATTACCAATATTGAGAGGCAGGTCCTATATGGGCAGGTCTCAGAACTAGGAAACTGAAATTTATCAACAAATTAATTTGCGTACTACTAAACTGTTTTTTCAACCCACAATAGCGGAAGGAGAAGATATCGATTTGGTCGAGGATGTAATTATAACGGCAATCTCAAGACAAACGTTTCAAGAAAAGTTAGACATTGTCAGGAGAGGTAGACGCCGACGCTACAAAGCCGACGCTACAAAGACAGACTCCGAGAAGCACTGCAAACTGTACTGCTGGGAATGCCTATTATTTGCAAGTGATCGATTTGGTGTTTGGAGCCACATTGGCTTTGCAAACCTTAGTTGTCTAACCAAGGCAGCAACGAGACACCAAAGTACGGCTGGGCACTTACAAACAATGGTGCTTTTGAAAACTTTTGGGGACACCCGAGTGGATCTACAGCTCAACGAACAAGCGCGCAGGGCAACGAAGCTGCACAATGAAAAGGTATTGTACTCTTCCCCTGCAATTCTCTGAATAAAAATTTCAATTTCAAGGTGACGCAACGCCTGGTTATACTGCGTTTCTGTCTAAATGTATAGTGTCTAGAGCCATGGCATCATAATGATGGTAATAAGAGGTGGATTAATTCGGGTGGGACTGTGTAGGACTTCACTGAAGGCCCAGGCTCCAGAACCACGGCACGCTACTGGTCTCTGGGATAGGTAGGGCCAAATAGTCTGGTGTAGTCTCTCTCTGTGGGTAAGGTAGAGCATACTGGGTAAAGGGTAGAAAGGGCTAAGCTTCCCTCTCTCAAATTCAGATTGCTTTATTGGCATGAAATACAATTTGTAGATTTTGCCAAAGCAGTGTAGTGATACAGCATTTCAGTCAATAAAGTGCAACTCTCTCTCTCTCTCTCTCTCACTCACTCACTCACTCACTCACTCACTCACTCACTCACTCACTCACTCACTCACTCACTCACTCACTCACTCACTCACTTACAGGCAACACTGTTACACTGATGCTGCTGACATGGATCACTGTGGAGAAGGAGGAGGTCAAAGGGGGTAAGTGTAACCGGTGTGAAATGGCTAGTTAGCAGTGCATCACATACTCTGAGACCTTGAAGTAGTAGGGCTTTGGCTTCTGTGGAGCGATAGGTAACAATGCTTCATGGGAGGCAGATGTTAATGTGTTCAGAGGATCCCTGGGGTGAGGAGAGGGAAGGAAGCAAAACTGTTACATACTCAGTGTGTGTGTGTGTGTGTATCAGTAGTGGTGAGTGGGAAAATCACTGGGGGAACCAAGCCAGAAGAAAATATCATATTCCAACCAATGTGTTGTGATAATTGCATTGTTTGCTCTATAACCTGTTAGTTCATATGCCTTGCCACCATGATATACTCTTTAAAAATGAAGGGTTCAACAAGGGTTCTTCAAAGAACCTTAGGGTTCTTGGCACTGAAAATGGCCCCCAACGGGTTCTTCCAAGAACCCCATAGGAGGTGAGGTTCATCGAAGAACCTCCTTAATTGGTGGGTGTTCTTGCAGGAACCTTTCTGCTCAACTGAAACATTTTGATTTCAGAGGACAGCTGGTGCAAGCACTTAACTGAACATTTTTAAGATCTCCTCAATTTAAGGTAAGGTTTGTCCCTTATATGATCTAAATTGATATTATTTTGTGATGATACCATCTATCTATTCATATTTGTGCAAATCTTTCTTAAACAGAAAATGGACACAATTCTATGGATATCAATCAACAAAGAGGTAAGAATATGTTGGGCTATAAGAATATGTTAAAGGCTGGCTGTATTGGGTGCAGATGACTGAACTACTCAATGTTGTGTCTGTGTCTGCAGGTATACAGACGAGGAGGCATGCAAAATGCATGTGAATTTGTATTGGTATGTTATGCAGATCACATTTACCATCCTCCTCCCTTCCCTTGTCAATGAATATCCCATAGGCCTCTACATTGTGGACAAGGTATGTGTATGAAAACCGTTATCAAAACTGTTTTTTTTCATTAACATTCAATACAAAACCAAGGTATGAATACTGTTGTGTGCATGTTTTGTTAATCATCTGTATAAATACTATTTTTGGGATTCTCAGACTTCACCCTCCCTACAGCTCTTTTAGGACAACTAAACAACTATTGATTTAGAACCAATGAGAGTTACTGCAAGATGAAGAAAAAAATAGGAGTTTCCTCCACTATTCCAGCACCATTTCAACTTTAACATTTCAACATCATCTAAATCACCTCTGCTTGGTCTAATACAGTGACAACTAAAAGGTACCAAGAACTATTTAGTCCAATCAATGTAAGCTAAATATGATGTGGCTGTCCATGGTTCTGATGTGTTGTCTGTGTACAGTATACGTTCGTGCAAGTATAAAAACATGTTGACTCACCCTACTTGTAGAGAAACGCCAATGCCATCCCCCTCTCTTTCATGTTGAGGAAACGGTCTATGACTGTCATATAGTACATGCTTTTAGTTTTTGTTCTTCTAAGCTACCTGGCTCAAAGGCTTGCTCGCTAGCCTAACTTCCTTTCATGGGCAACGTTAGCTAGTTAACATTAGCCTTCTACATCTAACTAAATATTGAACTTCCATCCTCTCAGTCCAGGGGCACAATGTATTTTATGGTTGGATCAGAATTGCCATTATAATCATTGGCCAGTACAGATAATTAATTAACACCGCAAGTCCAAATCTCTATCTCCATCCATGGCTAATTTAGTAAAGGGACAATTTTAGCTAGCTAGCCAGCCACCGGAGGACAACAACACAACGAGATTCAACAATTCAAGTTGTTTCTATCGATGACGTGTTTCTCTGTGATAGGAGTGAAGCTTCCCTTGACACTTGTTTTTGGTGTGCCAGGACCATTCACAGTTGAGCTCATTCAGTTTAGCTCAACGCTGATTGGCTATTTATTTATACTTTTTTATCAAGGGAGGCCAAATGCTCGCTGGCTTCCCTTGCATTCAATGCTAAGACGGCAACAGCGTCATACTCTTTTTTTACTAGACAGCATCAGATAGATGGCCTACACATACATAGAGAGAGGGGCGCTGTTTCGATCGCTTGGATGCTTTTCTCAGGTGAGATACATTCAGCCTCTTGTGAATTGAAGGAAGATCATGAAAACACAGAGACGAAAGATAAGTTATTTAATCTTTTTTTTTTCTTTTTGGGGGGGACCCTGGCTTCCCTTGGCATCTATAAATATATACTCCAATGGTGTGTATATGCGGCGTGTGTGTGTGTATGCAGTGTGTGTGTGTTGTGCCCATCTTCACTCTGTGACCAGAAACAGATGGACGTCTTAATCTTTCCCATCATCCTCTCCATCCAACTCCTATCAAAGTATTAAGCATCCTTGATGTTTGAGCCAGTGAGTTTTAAAGCCACGTTGATTGAGCCTGGAAGATTGCCAGAGCTACTTCTACACTGCTCTGGAAGCTCAATGTGACAGAGTGTGTGTGTGCGTGCGTGTGTGTGTATCCGTGCTTGTGTGCATGCTTATGCGTATGTCTGTGTGTGTGTACTTCCAAGTGTGTGTGCATAATTACACATAAAATAGGGATGAGCGAATGAAAGGCAGGTTGTGCTTTACTGACAGTTAGCCTCATTAAAGCAGATCCCCTATTCATTAACTGGCCTTGTTGAGGTGCATACAGTTCATCTATATTCAACAGACAGCGCGTGAGAGTGAATGGATAGTTAGAGACAGCTCAATGACCCAGTAATGACTCCTGCAGAGATGGTGATTACCTGACTGGAGTTTTGGAGTGACATTGGGGCAGAGGGGAGAGGGGGAGAGAGGGATGAGAGGGAGATAGGGAGAAGATAGGGGGAAAATAGTGAATGGGAGATGGTGAGGAGGAGGGAGAAGAGAGGGGGAAGAGAGTGAAAGGGTGATGGTGAGGGGGAGGGAGAAGAGAGGGGGAAGAGAGTGAAAGGGTGATGGTGAGGGGGAGGGAGAGGAGGGATAGGGAGAGGACAAGAATAGGTGAGAGGAGAGAGATGGGGAGGATAGAAAGAAGGATGGAGAGATGGGAGATGGTGAGCAAGAAGTATAGAGAGATGGGGAGGAGAAAGAGAAGGACGGGATATGAGAGAAGGTGAGAGAGGATGGAGAGATGGGAGGGTGAGAGAGAAGGATGGAGATATGGGAGAAGGAGACGGATGTAGATATGGGAGAAGATGGGAGAGAAGGATGGGAAGAGGGGGAGGAAAGAGAAGGATGGAGAGATGGAAAAGGTGAGAGAGAAGGATGGAGAGATGGGAGAAGAGAGAGAAGGATGGAGATATGGGAGATGGTGAGAGAAGGATGGAGAGATGGTAAAAGGTGAGAGAGAACAATGGAGGGATGGGAGAAGGTGAGAGAGAAGGATGGAGAGATGGGAAGGAGAGAGAGAGAAGGATGGAGAGATGGGAGAAGGTGAGAGAGAAGGATGGGGCGATGGGGATGGGGGAGAGAAAGATTGAGAGATGGGGAAAAAGTGAGAGAGAAGGATGGAGAGATGGGAGAAGGTGAAAGAGAAGGACGGAGAGATGGGGATGGGGGAGAGAAAGACTGATAGATGGGAAAAGGTGAGAGAGAAGGATGGAGAGATGGGAGAAGGTGACAGAGAAGGATGGAGAGATGGGAGAAGGTGAAAGAGAAGGATGGAGAGATGGGAGAAGGTGAGAGAGAAGGATGCCACGCTCCATGGAGGACAAAGCTAACTCCTTCACGACGTTCACTGGCAAGCACATTCAGGCCCACGATCTGCCACACACAGACATAGAGTAGCTGGACGAGCTGTACGTCTTTGTAGACTTTGAGGCGCTTGCGGATCCAGCCAAAGTAGATGGCATGATGCTACGCACCCTGGGTCCTAATCCCCAAGATGAAGGGCACAGGCCTGCCCAACTATGTACTGCTAGATGCCAAGGTAGAGAGATTCACCAGGGACAAGGATTTGGAGCTGTGGTAGCCTCTGGTGTGGCTCCAACATATGTTGGACCGGAGCAGGAGCACCAAAGGCATGCTGATCCTGGATGGCCACCACGGACACGTGTCTACGGATTTCCTGACCCCCCCTTGGTGCAGCTGTCACCCTGCCGGCCGTGGTCCCTGCCGGCTGCACCTTACACCTCCAGCCCCTGGAGATGTGCCTGTGGCCCGTACTGCAGAGCTGGGCAGCAGGATCAGGAAATTACCAAACTCCTTTCAGAGACCCAGTCAGAGCTGATGGGTACTCTCAGGTCCTGAGAGGCACTGCTAGGTCCTGAGCTGGAGCAGGAAGACAGCAGGGACACAGAGGAAATGGAGGCTGAAAAAGAGACGGTAGATGAAGAGCAAGAGGCTGAAGAAGAGAGGTTAGATGAGGAGCAAGAGGTTAAGGAGAGCAGGAAAGTGGAGAAGGAAAGTCAGATGAGAATCACAAGGCAGCTATAGAAATGGACACGGACACAACAGAGGATAACATCCTAAAAAAGGGAGAGGAAGAGATGGAGCAACTGCCAGAGTGCCAGGAGACTGGAGATTCCCATGAGGAAGATACAACCATGTCTCCCCCCTCTTAGTCCTCCCTTTTCACAAACTCTGAGTTGAATACTGCTCCTCCATGCTACACAAGAACATCTGTCATGTTACCTTAGGCCACACAGCCTGTGGAGCCTCCCTTCAAATGGTCACAGATGGTTACAGTGCATACTGTGACAGTACAACAGTACTGTTTACAATAAATGTTGTGATATGAGTAAACTACCACATTCTTTTTCTGTATCAGTCAATAGATTGTAGTATTGTGGAAGGTGTAGTATCTGTGATCTACATCTGTTTATATTAGTAACAGTCAGTATCTGGTGTGACCACCAGCAGCATTATGTACTGCAGTGCATGTCCTCCTCATGGACTGCACCAGATTTGCCAGTTCTTGCTGTGAGATGTTACCCCACTCTTCCAACAAGGCACCTCCATGTTCCCGGACATTTCTGGGGGGAATGGCCCTAGACCTTACCCTCCGATCCAACAGGTCCCAGACGTGCTCAAGGGGATTGAGATCTGGGCTCTTCGCTGGCCATGGCAGAACACTGACATTCCTGTCCTGCAGGAAATCAAGCACAGAATGAGCAGTTTGGCTGGTGACATTGTCATGCTGTAGGGTCATGTCAGGATGAGCCTGCAGGAATTGTACCACATGAGGGAGGAGGATGTCTTCCCTGAAACTCACAGTGTTGAGATTGCCTACAATGACAACAAGCTCAGTCCGATGATGCTGTGACACACCACCCCAGACCATGACGGACCCTCCACCTCCAAATCGATACCACTCCAGAGTACAGGCCTCGGTGTAACACTCATTCCTTTGATGGTAACGCAAATCCGATCATCACCCCTTGTGAGACAAAACCGTGACTCGTCAGAGAAGAGCACTTTTTGCTGTACCTGCCCTGCAGGTGTGATGTTGGGATGTACCGATCCTGTTCAGGTGTTGTTACACATCGTCTGCCACTGCGAGGACGATCAGCTGTCCATCCTGTCTCCCTGTAGCGCTGTCTTAGGCATCTCACAGTACGGACATTGCAATTTATTGCATGGGCCACATCTGCAGTCCTCATGCCTCCTTGCAGCATGCCTCCTTGCAGCATGCCTCCTTGCAGCATGCCTCCTTGCAGCATGCCTCCTTGCAGCATGCCTCCTTGCAGCATGCCTCCTTGCAGCATGCCTAAGGCACGTTCACGCAGATCAGCAGGGACCTTGGGCATCTTTCTTTTGGTGTTTTTCAGAGTGTTTTTCAGGCCTCTTTAGTGTCTGTCGTGACATTGTATTGGTTAATGTGACGACTGATGCTCATCAAATGATTAAAGTTTCTAATTATGTGATTAACTGAATCAAGCAATTATTAACTCATTAACCTGGAGCACCATGGGAAAACTAGTTTTTATTGAGTTTCTATTTCCCAAATTACCTCAGAGAATATCAGAATATCGATTTTACAACAGCCGCTAATTAACCAGTTGCCTCTATCAGTCTCATAATCTGAATGTCGTATAGCCCTTAAATCTGCACGGACCCGGGTCCCACTAATGAATTCGTACCACACCAATCTTAATTGAATATTTATTTACTAAAAAGCTAAAATGATGATGAAAGATACACATAGACAAAACACATTATAAAGGCTATTGATTAGAACTTAGTATAACAGGCCAACACACTATGGCGCGTGTTACCCACAATGGGGATTTCAAAAGAGAGAGAAAAAAATAAGTACCCAATAGAAATATACATTTGGGTGAATTTGTCAGCTATGCTAGCTAGCCCTAGCCTTGCCTCAAACTGCCGCTCTTATGTGTCAGAATATAATGATGTAATTACGTGGGGATGATCTCTTCGGATTCTCTGCGTGGACTGTTCTGCTGGTCGATGACACACTTCTCCTGCGCACCTCCCTGCTCGTCCTCCCGGTGTCAGTGTCCTTTTGGCTTAGGAGTCTGTTCCCTCACCCTTTGCTCTGGAAGGGATCTTCTGAGGACAGACAGCTCTGTAGCTCAGAGCTCACAGCATAGGAATGAAACCCTTTAGATACCACGATTCGATGGGAGATGGAGGCTCGGTGGTTTGACTTGAATTCACCCGCTGAGACACAGCTACTCATCCGTAGCTTGGGTAGAAAAGGATTTCTTTGTCCTCAAACTTGCGTTGCGTTCTGGGTTCGTTGACTTTTACAGATCCTGCTGCAGCTGGGGTCACATAGTCCTATTGTAAATTCTATACTAACAGGTTTTATGCCCTTGGGTCAGAAGTGGGCGTAGCCGCCTTTAGGGCAATTCTCTGGGCGTACCAAGTTAATGAGGCAAGGGCTAGATTTTTCTCAAATCCATTTTAGACAACTAACTTAACATTTAATCTTCCCGAAAACATTCCCTTTGATTTGGACATTTTACACAACGCTACAATGTATGAACATCACACATATACTCAGAAAACTCTTCTTTATTGTGTTTTCGTAATAACTGTTGGGGTTGAGAGATAATCTGTAGGGTTGTGGTATATGAATGCCAATCTCCTAGTAACCTGACCTGATCAAGACAGTCATGACATGTCCTAAGTTTTCATAACTGTGACCTTAAGTGCCTACAGTCTGTAAGCTGTTAGTGTCTTAATGACCATTCCACAGGTGCATGTTCATTAATTGTTGATGGTTCGTTGAACAAGCATGGGAAACAGTTTAACCCCTTTCAATGAAGATCTGTGAAGTTATTTGGATTTTTACAAATTGTCTTTGAAAGACAGGGTCCTGAAAAAGGGACATTTCTTTTTTTGCTGAGCTTAGTACCTGTGCCTCCCATAGTCTGTTCTGGACTTGGGGACTGTGAAGAGACATCTTGTGACATGTCTTGCTGGGTATGTATGGCTGTCCGAGCTGTGTGCCAGTAGTTTAGACCGACAGCTCGGTGCATTCAACATGTCAATACCTCTCATAAATAAAAGTAGTGATGAAGTCAATCTCTCCTCCACTTTCAGCCAGGAGAGATTGGCATTCATATTATTAATATTAGCTCTCTCCAAGAGCCAACCGTGCTGCCTTGTTCTGAGCCAATTGCAATTTTCCTAAGTAATTTTTTGAGGCACCTGACCACACGACTGAACAGTGGTCCAGGTGCAACAAAACTAGGGCCTGTAGGACCTGCCTTTGTCACGCCCTGGTCTATATTTATTATGTTTATCGTCATGTATTGGGTCAGGCCAGGGTGTGACATGGGTTTATTTGTGGTATCAGCATAAAGCGGTTCTCAATGATCAGGTGATTATACCACGTTACTCCAAGCAGTTTAGTCATCTTAACCTGCTCATTTTTCATTACAATATTTAGTTGAGGTTTAGGGTTTAGTGAGTGTTTTGTTCCAAATGCAATGTTGTCTCTACTGGTGTTTTGTGGATACTATTTAATGAACTGATGGCGCGTGTTGGGAACCATATTTAGGTAGCCATATTGTTTTGAGAGTAGTACGTTTGGGTGATTGTTCCTGTCTCTGTGTCTTCACCAGATAGGACTGTTTTCTTTTTCTTTGCAACTCTGCCTAGTTGTTTTTGTATTGTTTGTGCTTTTTTCGTCTGTTTTCAAATTAAACATGTCTCAAACATATTCCACGTTCTGTGAAGGGAATAGTACACAGCATTTTGGTCCGCATGGAATCCTCCCTGTAATCAAACCCACAAATGCAGCCCATTGATAGTGTTGTTTTCTAAGAAGGCTTTAAAAGAACATTGCTTTATTATAGACAGACTTCTCCCCATCTTAACTACTACTGCATCAATATGTTTTGACCATGACAGTTTACAATCTTGTGTCCAAGCAGTTTAGTCATCTTAACTTTTTCTGCTCATTTTCCATTTTGCTAATTATTTAGTTGAGGATAATATAATATAATGATTTGTTCCAAATAAATGCTTTCCATTAAATAGTGAAAACACCAGCCATAACTACAAAAACAGTGAAGACAAACTCCAGAGATTTTTCTCCCCTGTCAGTGACGATAAAACTGTTGTATTTGTCCCATCTTAATATTTTATTTTTACAGGTGTAGACTTTACCGTGAAATGCTAGAACCAGCCCTTTCCCAACAAACATTGAGAGTTTTTGTGGAATTTTTAATGAAATAACTTTGGGAAATAACTATTTTGGAAACAAAAACAAGCAAAATTTTCCTCCCCTAGACATTATCATTCCTCTCAATATCTAGTTAGGTTTATATTAGGTTTAGCTGTTTTTAATGTAGAATGTCATTTACAATGTACTTATTCAGAACAACCGAGTTTATTATGTGCCACATTGGCTACATTGACAAATTTAGCCAGTTTAACTTTAATCAGCACAACAGCGCATACAGTGCAGTATTAATGATAGATGCATTACACTGGATTCAAATACAGACATCAATGTGAATTTACAACATAAACTGGAGCATAAAATAGCTGACAGAGAATGAAATTGCCAGATTAATCCTAAACATGCATTGAAATAGGACTTGTCAAATGCCCAAATTACTTAGGCCTCAATTCTCTAGTTTAAACAGGCGGATTTTGATAAAGACTAATTAAAACAAACATCAACTCTAGGGGGAATGAAGATAATATAATATAATGATCTAAACACATTCTCCTTGATTCAGCACCCCAGAATGGACAGCAACCAATCCTGCTGTATAGGTAGGCATAGTGGAGCTCCATACAGAGTTAAAAAGTGTGGCTGAATGGACAGCGAACAACAAAAACAAGCTCCGAATAGGTAGGCATAGTGGAGCTCCATGTAACTGGAGCATAAAATAGCTGACAGAGAATGAAAGCTATGCCAGATTAATCCTAACATGTGGCTGAATGAGACAGCGCCTCCCCTCCATGGGGTGTGGCTGAATGGTCTGTTCCCTCCAGACATTATCAGCGCCTAATATAGGTAGGCTGAGCCCCTGAATGGACAGGTAGGGCATAGTGGAGCTCCATGGGGTGTGGCTGAATGGACAGCGCCTCATAGTGGAGCTCCATGGGGTGTGGCTGAATGGACAGCGCCTCCATACAGGTGGGCATAGTGGAGCTCCGTGGGGTGTGGCTGAATGGACAGCGCCTCCATACAGGTAGGCATAGTGGAGCTCCGTGGGGTGTGGCTGAATGGACAGCGCTCCGTACAGGTAGGCATAGTTGAGCTCCATGGGGTGTGGCTGAATGGACACCCTTTAGGTAGGCATAGTGGAGCTCCATGGGGTGTGGCTGAATGGACAGCGCTCCTACAGGTGGGCATAGTGGAGCTCCATGGGGTATGGCTGAATGGACAGCGCCTCCGTACAGGTAGGCATAGTGGAGCTCCATGGGGTGTGGCTGAATGGACAGCGTCTCCATACAGGTGGGCATAGTGGAGCTCCGTGGGGTGTGGCTGAATGGACAGCGCCTCCGTACAGGTAGGCATAGTGGAGCTCCGTGGGGTGTGGCTGAATTGACAGCGCCTCCGTACAGGTAGGCATAGTGGAGATCCATGGGGTGTGGCTGAATGGACAGCGCCTCCATGTGGGCATAGTGGAGCTCCGTGGGGTGTGGCTGAATGGACAGCGCCTCCAAACAGGTAGGCATAGTGGAGCTCCGTGGGGTGTGGCTGAATGGACAGCGCCTCCGACAGGTAGGCATAGTTGAGCTCCATGGGGTGTGGCTGAATGGACAGCGCCTCCATACAGGTGGGCATAGTGGAGCTCCGTGGGGTGTGGCTAAATGGACAGCGCCTCCGTACAGGTAGGCATAGTGGAGCTCCATGGGGTGTGGCTGAATGGACAGCGCTCCATACAGGTGGGCATAGTGGAGCTCCGTGGGGTGTGGCTGAATGGACAGCGCCTCCGTACAGGTAGGCATAGTGGAGCTCCGTGGGGTGTGGCTGAATGGACAGCGCTCGTACAGGTAGGCATAGTTGAGCTCCATGGGGTGTGGCTGAATGGACAGCGCTCCGTATAGGTAGGCATAGTGGAGCTCCATGGGGTGTGGCTGAATGGACAGCGCCTCCATACCAGGTAGTGGGCTCCATGGGGTGTCGCTGAATGGACAGCGCCTCCTACAGGTGGGCATAGTGGAGCTCCGTGGGGTGTGGCTGAATGGACAGCGCCTCCGTACAGGTAGGCATAGTGGAGCTCCATGGGGTGTGGCTGAATGGACAGCGCCTCCGTACAGGTAGGCATAGTGGAGCTCCATGGGGTGTGGCTGAATGGACAACGCCTCTATGCAGGTGGGCATAGTGGAGCTGTGGGGTGTGGCTGAATGGACAGCGCTCCTCAGGTAGGCAACAGCGCTCCGTACAGGTAGGACTTGTGGAGCTCCGTGGGGTGTGGCTGAATGTACAGCGCCTCTATACAGGTAGGCCTTGTGGAGCTCCGTGGGGTGTGGCTGAATGAACAGCGCCTCCATACCAGTAGGGGTTGTGGAGCTCTGTAGGGTGTGGCTGAATGGACAGCGCCTCTAAACAGGTAGGACTTGTGGAGCTCCGTGGGGTGTGGCTGAATGGACAGCGCCTCTATACAGGTAGGCCTTGTGGAGCTCCGTGGGGTGTGGCTGAATGGACAGCGCCTCTATACAGGTAGGCGTGGTGGAGCTCTGTGGGGTGTGGCTGAATGAACAGCGCCTCTGTACAGGTAGACGTTGTGGAGCTCTGTAGGATGTGGCTGAATGGACAGCGCCTCCATACAGGTAGGGGTTGTGGAGCTCTGTAGGGTGTGGCTGAACGAACAGCGCCTCAGTACAGGTAGGCGTTGTGGAGCTCTGTAGGATGTGGCTGAATGAACAGCGCCTCTATACAGGTAGCGGTTGTGGAGCTCTGTAGGATGTGGCTGAATGAACAGTCCCTCTATACAGGTAGGCATAGTGGAGCTCTGTAGGGTGTGGCTGAATGGACAGCGCCTCTATACAGGTAGGCATAGTGGAGCTCTGTAGGATGTGGCTGAATGAACAGTGCCTCTATACAGGTAGGCATAGTGGAGCTCTGTAGGATGTGGCTGAATGGACAGTGCCTCTATACAGGTAGGCATAGTGGAGCTCTGTAGGGTGTGGCTGAATGAACAGTGCCTCTATACAGGTAGCGGTTGTGGAGCTCTGTAGGATGTGGCTGAATGAACAGTGCCTCTATACAGGTAGGGGTTGTGGAGCTCTGTAGGGTGTGGCTGAATGAACAGTGCCTCTATACAGGTAGGGGTTGTGGAGCTCTGTAGGATGTGGCTGAATGAACAGCGCCTCCATACAGGTAGGGGTTGTGGAGGTCTGTAGGATGTGGCTGAATGAACAGCTCTATACAGGTAGGGTGTGGGCTCTGAGGATGGACAGCGCCTCTATACAGGTAGGCATAGTGGAGCTCTGTAGGGTGTGGCTGAATGGACAGTGCCTCTATACAGGTAGGCATAGTGGAGCTCTGTAGGATGTGGCTGAATGAACAGCGCCTCTATACAGGTAGGGGTTGTGGAGCTCTGTAGGGTGTGGCTGATTGAACAGCGCCTCTATACAGGTAGGCATAGGATGTGGCTGAATGGAGCTCTGTGGAGGTCTGTAGGATGTGGCTGAATGAACAGCGCCTCTATACAGGTAGCGGTTGTGGAGCTCTGTAGGATGTGGCTGAATGAACAGTGCCTCTATACAGGTAGGCATAGTGGAGCTCTGTAGGATGTGGCTGAATGAACAGCGCCTCTATACAGGTAGGGGTTGTGGAGCTCTGTAGGGTGTGGCTGATTGAACACAATGCAGATAGCCGGTTAGCCACTGTGCGGGAGCACTGTTTGGTCAGCCCAATTGAGCTAGTATGTAGATGAATGCATAGTTAAAGTGACTATGCATATATGATAAACAGAGAGTAGCAGCAGCGTAAAAGGAGGGGTTGGGGTGGGGGGCACACAATGCAAATAGTCCAGGTAGCCATTTGATTTCCTGTTCAGGAGTCTTATGGCTTGGGGGTAAAAACTGTTGAGAAGCGTCCTAGACTTGTCACTCCGGTACCACTTGCCATGCGGTGGCAGAGAGAACAGTCTATGACAGGGGTGGCTGGGGTCTTTGACAATTTTTAGGGCCTTCCTCTGACACCGCCTGGTGTAGAGGTCCTCGATGAAAGGAAGGTTGGCCCCAGTGATGTACTGGGCCTTCCGCATTACCCTCTGTCGTGCCTTGCGGTTGGAGGTCGAGCAATTGCCGTACCAGGCAGTGATGCAACCAGTCAGGGTGCTCTTGATGTTGCAGCTGTAGAACCTTTTGAGGATCTCAGGACCCATGCCAAATCTTTTTAGTTTCCTGTGGGGGAATAGGCTTTGTCGTGCCATCTTCACGACTGTCTTGGTGTGTTTGGACCATTCTAGTTTGTTGTTGATGTGGACACCAAGGAACTTGAAGCTCTCAAACTCCTCCACTACAGCCCTGTCGATGAGAATGGGGGCGTGCTCAGTCCTCCTTTTCCTGTAGTCCACAATCATCTCCTGAGTCTTGGTTATGCTGAGGGATAGGTTGTTATTCTGGCACCACCCGGCCAGGTCTCTGACCTCCTCCCTATAGGCTGTTTCGTCTTTGTTGGTGATCAGGCCTACCACTGTTGTGTCGTCTGCAAACGCAATGATGGTGTTGGAGTTGTACCTGGCCATGCAGTCGTGGGTGAACAGGGAGTACAGGAGGGAACAGAGCATGCACCCCTGGGGAGCTCCAGTGTTGATGATCAGCATGGCATATGTGTTGCTGCCTACCCTCACCACCTGGGGGCGGCCCATTTGGAAGTCCAGGATCCAGTTGCAGAGGGAGGTGTTTAGTCCCAGGTTCCTTAGATTAGTGATGAGCTTTGAGGACACTATGGTGTTGAACGCTGAGCTGTAGTCAATGAATAGCATTCTCAAATAAGTGTTCCATTTGCCCGGGTGGGAAAGGGCAGTGTGGAGTTCAATAGAGATTGCTTCATCTGTGGATCTGTTTGGGCGGTATGCAAATTGGAGTGGGTCTAGGGTTTCTGGGATAACGGTGTTGATTAGAGCCATTACCAACCTTTCAAAGGGTCTGTAGTCATTTAGGCAGGTTGCCTTTGCGTTCTTGGGCACATGGTCTATGGTGTTCTGCTTGAAACATGTTGGCATTACAGACTCAATCAGGGACATGCTGAAAATGTCAGTGAAAACACCTGCCAGTTGGTCATGTACAAAATAAGTTACAAATAACGCAAAAAAGAACACAAGCACAATTGGTTGGGCGACCGTAAAACTGCTACCATTTCTTTTGGCGTCATTTTGTCTGTTTGCAAATGCAACTTATTTATATTTCTAACAGAAACAGTTAATTAATTCCTTATCAATTTTAGTAGACACTATGCAGAGCAACTTACAGTAGTGAGGGTGTACATTTTCATACTGGTCCCCATGGGAATTAAACCCACAACCCTAGCAAGTGTCATGCTCTACAAACTGAGCCACATCGTCACATCATCACAAACCACTTGCTGTCTTAATGTACTCCATTTTAGTAGACACTCTATGCAGTGTAGATGACCAACCTTTGTAGATGACCAGCCTATGTACAATACAATAATGTAGATTTACTTTAAGTGGTTTGTAAGGATGGTAAATTAATACTGCACAAAAAGTGGCTATTTTCCATGTTATTTTATTGAGAAAAATATTTCATTTGATGTGGATGTTTTGTGTCTTTCCCCATAACTTTGCATATTTTGATGTAAATATTTGAGGACAGGGTTTTGTTCTTTCTGGATTCCATTAGAATGACATCACAGAGAAAGGGACAGGGTTTTGTTCTTTCTGGATTCCATTAGAATGACATCACAGAGAAAGGGACAGGGTTTTGTTCTTTCTGGATTCCATTAGAATGACATCACAGAGAAAGGGACAGGGTTTTGTTCTTTCTGGATTCCATTAGAATGACATCACAGAGAAAGGGACAGGGTTTTGTTCTTTCTGGATTCCATTAGAATGACATCACAGAGAAAGGGACAGGGTTTTGTTCTTTCTGGATTCCATTAGAATGACATCACAGAGAAAGGGACAGGGTTTTGTTCTTTCTGGATTCCATTAGAATGACATCACAGAGAAAGGGACAGGGTTTTGTTCTTTCTGGATTCCATTAGAATGACATCACAGAGAAAGGGACAGGGTTTTGTTCTTTCTGGATTCCATTAGAATGACATCACAGAGAAACAGACAGTGCAACAACTCTTACAATTCTATTACAAAACTATTGTTCTTAATTATACAGCTACCATTTGTGCCAAGGTGTAGATGCTGAAAACATGTTTTGCTTGCTCTACAGATGTCTATATCAGTCTGCTAATACTAGTAAAGGCCCAGTGCACTACTTTTATTTTTGAAAAATAAAAAAATTCCTGAAAAATTAATTTGTTGAATATTCTTATTTTTCAGGGGGCGCTTCAGCACGCTCAGCACACCTACTTACCATGGCTATGGATGTAGGGAGGGGTAAAAGTGACTAAGCGATCAGGATAGATAATTAGTTGCAGCAGCGTATGTGAAGAGTGTGAAAATGTGACTGTGTGAATGTGTGTGTATTTGGCGTCGTCTATGTGTGTGTGTGTGTGTGTGTTTGGCGTCGTCTATGTGTGTGTGTGTGTGTGTGTGTGTGTGTGTGTGTGTGTGTGTGTGTGTGTGTGTGTGCGCGCGTGCGTGCGTGCGTGTGTGTAGAATCCAGTGAGTGTGTATAGATAGAGCTGTCGCAGGAGAGTCCGTGCTTAAAAGCGGGTCAATGCAAATAGTCAGGGATTCCATTTGATTAAATGTTCAGCACTCTTATGGCTTGGAGGTAGAAGCTGTTCAGGAGTTGGCGCTCTGGTACTGTTTGCCGTACTGTAGCAGAGAAAACACAATATGACAGGTGTCTGCAGTCTTTGAAATCTTTAGGGCCTTCCTTTGACACCACCTGGTATAGAGGTCCTGGATGGCAGGATGCTTGGCTCCAGTGATGTACTGGGCCTTAGGCACTAAACTCTGTAGTGCCTTATGGTCAGATGCCAAGCAGTTGTCATACCAGGCGGTGATGCAGTCAGCCAAGATGCTCTCAGCCTTCTGAGGGAGAAGAGGCATTGTCGTGCCCTCTTCACGACTGTGGGTGTGTTTGAACCCTGATAGGTCCTTAGTGATGTGGACACTGAGGAACTTGAGGCTCTCGGCCCGCTCCACTAAAGCCCCATTGATGGTGAATGGGGGAGAGGTTGTTGTCCTGGCACCACACTGCCAAGTCCTGAGCTCCTCCCTATAGCCTATCTCATCGTCGCCGGTGATCATAAATACCACCGTCATCTCATTGGCAACCTTAACACATATTTTTTTCTCAAAACTTCTTAAAGCATTGTTGGTTAAATAATTGTAATTAAGCATTTTTATTTATTTCTTTATTTAACCTTTATTTAACCAGGTAGGCTAGTTGAGAACAAGTTCTCATTTACAACTGCGACTTGGCCAAGAATAAGCAAAGCAGTTTGACACATACAACAACACAGAATTAGACATGGAATAAACAAACCTACAGTCAATAATACAGTAGAAAAAAAGTCTATATACAGTGTGTGCAAATGAGGTAAAATAAGGGAGGTAAAGCACTAAAAAGGCCAAGGTGGCGAAGTAATTATAATATACCAATTAAACACTGGAGTGGTTGATGTGCAGGAGATGAATGTGCAAGTAGAGATACTGGGGCGCAAAGGAGCAAGATAGCAAGGCTATGTACAGGTGTAGTGTTCTGTGAGCTGCTCTGACAGCTGGTGCTTAAAGCTAGTGAGGGAGATGTGATTTTTGCAGTTCGTACCAGTCATTGGCAACAGAGTACTGGAAGGGAAGGCTGCCAAAGTAGGAATTGGCTTTGGGGGTGACAAGTGAGATATAACTGCTGGGGAGCGTGCTACGAGTGGGTGCTGCTATGGTGACTTGTGAGCTGAGATAAGGTGGGGCTTTACCTAGCAGAGACTTGTAGATGACCTGGAGCCAGTGGGTTTGGCGACAATATGAAGCGAGGGCCAGCCAACGAGAGCATACAGGTTGCAATGGTGGGTGGTATATGGGGCGTTGGTGACAAAACGAATGGCACTGTGATAGACTGCATCCAATTTGTTGAGTAGAGTGTTGGAGGCTATTTTGTAAATGACATTGCCGAAGTCGAGGATCGGTAGGATGGTCAGTTTTACGAGGGTATGTTTGGCGGTGTGAGTGAAGGACGCTTTGTTGCGAAATAGGAAGCCGATTCTAGATTTCATTTTGGATTGGAGATGCTTAATGTGAGTCTGGAAGGAGAGTTTAGTCTGCCGAGACTATTTAGTCTGTCGATAAGAATGTGTTGATTGACAGAGTCGAAAGCCTTGGCCAGGTCGATGAATACGGCTGCACAGTAATGTCTCTTATCAATGGCAGTTATCGTTTAGGACCTTGAACATGGCTGAGGTGCACCCATGACCAGCTCGGAAACCAGATTGCAAAGGGGGAAGGTACAGGGTTGCTGTGGGGGGTGCCGGGCATTTGACCGGGTTAGGGGTAGCCAGGTGGACAGCATGGCCAGCCGTTGAAAAATGCTTATTGAAATTCTCAATGACAGTGGATTTATTGGTGGTGACAGTGTTTCCTAGCCTCAGAGCAGTGGGCCGCTGGGAGGAGGTGCTCTTATTCTCCATAGACTTTACAGTGTCCCAGAAATGTTTGGAGTTTGTGCTACAGGATGCAAATTTCTGTTTGAAATAGCTAGCCTTAGCTTTCCTATCTGCCTGTGTATGTTGGTTCCTAACTTCCCTGAAAAGTTGCATATCACCAGGGCTATTCGATGCTAATGCAGTATGCCACATTGTATTTTTGTGCTGGTCAAGGGCAGTCAGGTCTGGAGTGAACCAAGGGCTATATTTGTTCCCGGTTCAATTTTCTTTGACTGGATCATGCCTATTTAGGATGGTGAGGAAGGCACTTTTAAAGAATAACCAGGCATCCTCTACTGACAGTGATGATATCTATGAGGGTGCCCGTGTTTACGGATTTGGGGTTGCACCTGGTAGGTTCATTGATCATTTGTGTGAGATTGAGGGCATCAAGCTCAGATTGTAGGATGGCCAGGGTGTTAAGCATGTCCCAGTTTAGGTCACGTAGCAGCACAAGCTCTGTAGATAGATGGGGGGCAATCAATTCCCATATGATGTTGAAGGCACAGCTGGGGGCAGAGGGTGGTCTATAGCAAGCGGCAACGGTGAGAGCATGCATAGATCATCCTTTCACCTACTCCGTGTCTCACAAAGACACGGTTGTTGGAACCAAAAATCATTAGACCAAATGACAGATTTCCACCGGTCTAATGTCCATGTTGTTTCTTGGCCCAAGCAAGTATCTTCTTACAGGTGTACTTTAGTTGTGGTTTCTTTGCAGCAATTCGACCATGAAGACCTGATTCACACAGTCACTTCTGAACAGTTGATGTTGAGATGTGTCTGTTACTTGAACTCTGTGAAGCATTTATTTGGGCTGCAATTTCTGAGGCTGGTAAGTGTAATGAATTCATCCTCTGCACCTTAGGTAACTCTGGGTCTTCCTTTCCTGTGGCGGTCTTCATGAGAGCCAGTTGCATCATAGTGCTTGATTATTTTTGTGACTGCACTTGAAGAAACTTTCAAAGTTCTTGAAATGTTCCGCATTGACTGACCTTCATGTCTTAAAATAATGGTGGACTATTGTTTCTCTTTGCTTATTTGAGCTGTTCTTGCCATAATATGGACTTGGTATTAAAACACATGTTAATTTAAATTCTTTCCAGGTAACTACCTCATGGAGCTGGTTGAGAGAATGCCAAGAGTGTGCATAGCTGTCATCAAGGTAAAAGGTGGCTACTTTGAAGAATCTCAAATATATTTGGATTTGTTTAACACTCGTTTGGTTACTACATGATTCCATGTGTTATTTCAGAGTTTTGATGTCTTCACTATTATTCTACAATGTAGAAAAAAACCCTTGAATGAGTAGGTGTGTCCAAACTATTGTCTGGTACTGTACATCTTGACAAAATACACATTATGATTGGTCTGCTAACGTGCCTTTCTGGACCTGGTACACTATAGAGAAAATACCCATTACTGATCTAAATGGTTGTCTGAAGCCTAGACTAGATTACTATTATTTCGGAATGAAACCTGTGCATTCAAAATGCAGGACATTTTAGTGGTTATTGAAGTGACACATTCACTGCATTTTACAGCCTGTAGCAACTGCAGATTGACCCTTTTAAGCATGTCTGCAAGATATATATGTATCTTTCAGGTGCTATTGTTTTCAATTGATAAGACTATGGATTCTGTGGAGAGAGATTTGAGGGATTGAAAGAAAGCTCCTCTTAATCTTTATTCTGTAAATGTGCGTATTTCCATGCATATGTTAGTGAGTGAATACTTTCATTATTTTGTTTCTTATGGTGGATCTGCTATGGTGTGTTTGGCAGCCTTGCAGGGATACAGGGATACTGTAAAGTCACGATTTCCATCCCTATATTTAGACCCAGGGAGACGGAGAAGGAGATGTGGAATCTTTCCAAAAGCTCAACAAGATGAAGGTTGGTAGAATTGGAGAGTTGCACACCAGAGGTATGTGTTAGAGCACAGCACTGCATGCTACTGTACTTGGATGCAATGTGGAACAGAGAGGTATAGTTAGACTACAAACTCCAGATTCCTGAAAGACTGAGGGGAAATCTCCCATTGAGAGCAGAAGTGTCAACAACATAATGTTGTTATTGTGTAATGCATGTGTTATATATGTGAGATATAATCATATGCACCACATACAGAGATTCTACACACGCACTAACACACGCACACACTCATGCACACACTCATGCACACACCCACTCATGCACACACATATGCACACACACACACGGATGTACACACACACACACACACACACACACACACACACACACACACACACACACACACACACACACACACACACACACACACACACACACACACACACACACACACACACACACACACACACACACTCTCGTGGAAACGATGTGAGCTTGATGAGTCGTCTGGATGTCATGCTGCTAGTGCTGGTTGTTATGGTGTATAAGTTGAGATCCAGGGCAATATTCTACTTTTGTTCAGGTCCCAATGATGTTGTGAGATGGCGGCCACTAGGGGCAACAGTGAGCACTATTACCATCAAGTAGCCTTGCGGTTTGCTAGGGCCTTGTGGAAGGAGATGGCGGAACGGATGACGTAATCCATGAGCTCCGGGTCCGGGGGTCGCGTGTTCAATACCAGTGCTAGGTCAAACCGTAAAGAGATTATCTTAGTATTCTTTCTGGACAGTATTTCTGAAATTAGTGTCCCCGAAAAGTGGCCTCCGAAAATGGTGTACTACGTCACATACATGTAAGTGCATATACAGTATGTGCACCACGTCATTTCTCTCTCTCTTGCTCTGCTCTGTGTGCATCTTGCTAGTTGTCATTCAAATGGCGAGGGGCTGAATCTTATTCGCTAGAACATGAATTGCTAGGGGGATGGTCCACTTGGGGGAAAATGTAGGGGAAATGGTTTAGCACAGCTTCCAGAAAAAGAGTTGCCTTCAAACTAGGGATTTCATGTCTAATTGAATTAAGACAGTAATTGTGCTCATAGATTATGCATGTATGAACTACACATTGACACGTCCAGCCCAAAGCGGAAACTTTAAAAAATACTTAGTAGTCGCAAAGTTCCGGAGCATGTCTTTAACCCTTACCTTTACCATTTGGAAGAGTAAACCTAACCATTGAGTTGTTTCTGTTGTAACCCTATCCCAGCCCTTAACCCTTACCTTAAGGATTTGGAATTTATGCCCACCCTGGACAAACGTTGAATACTGTAGTCAAACTGTGTCAAACCGTGATATCTTGTTGGAATGATAGCGGCTGGATCATGTAGGCAGAACCTCTCAGCACGCCTCGCTAGCACAAAGATGAGTAACATCAGGTCTGACTCTGTGAATGTGTGTGTGTGTGTGTGTGTATACCGGGGTGCTGACGAGTGTGTGTTAAGTACACAGTAACTGAAGACGAGTCTGAGTCTGAGTGTGTCTGTGTGTGTGCAGGTGTGTTTGTTTGTTTGTGTGTTTATGTGCATGCATGTGTGCGTGTGTGTGTATATGTGTGAGTGTGAGCGTGTGCGTGTGTGTGTGTGTGCGTGTGTGTGTGCGTGTGTGTGTATGTGTATGCAGGTGTGTGTGTTTGTGCCTGTGATAGTATGAGTATGCATTTAGTGTTTGGGGTGCTAAGAACCACACGCAGAGTGACTGTATGTGTATCCCATTCCCTGTGCCTAGAAGTGTGTGTTTTAGGACTGTGAATATGTATCGTATTAGCATATGTATCCTATTAGTATAAGAGAGCGGGAAAGAAGAGCATCTCAGACCACCATACTAAGGGAGCCAGCCAGAGAGAGAGACAAGCCTAATGGCTGCAGAGTTCTGATTAGATCTCTACTGCTGCATGGCACTGCATGGTGCTATTTAATTATGAACCAATCCTTGGCTAGGGATGCTATGCATTTAACCTGACAGTTGGCTAGTTTGATATAACACCATTCTCACTCTCTCGCTCTCTCTCTCTCTTTCTCTCTCTCTCCTCAATGTGATTTATTGGCATGGGAAACATATGTTTACATTGACACAGCAAGTGAAATCGATAATAAACAAAAATGAAATAAAGCTCTCCTGACTCTCCTTCTCTCTCTTTCTCTGATAACACGACTCTGATAGGCTGTGCGGTTGTGTTTAGCCTAGTTGTGTGTGTGATAAAGTTGTGTGTAACCTGGCAGTTGGGGGTGATGACAGACGAACAAGTACTACATCTAACATGCTACTACAGTACACATCTTGAAGGAGTGAAGACTGCAAAAACAAACCTGTATGTCGACAGGAAGGTTGTTGGTTTACCCTAGCTGTATAAATCTGTACATGGACTCTCCCTCTCTCGCTCTCCCTCCCGCCCTTCACTCTCTCTCTCTCCCTCTATTTTTGACAGGTATGTTGATGTTCAACTATAACCTAGCTGTGGAGCTAACAGATGGTAAGTGTGTCCAGCCGGCAGAGGGAGGGAAGCTATGAAGAAATGATTACATGCAGGAGGAGGCATGAGAACTTCAGCAAACCTCCTGATTAGGTGGACCTCATTGTCACTCTCTTGGTTAGGACGTATTGCTGTGATTATAATGAATATACTCCCCCAGGTTTACAGTATATCCTTTGCAGATGATCCCAAATCATATCCCTGGGAAGTTTTTCCAAATCAATTCACAGAGCAATGTCCATATTTACTTGGAACAATAAGCAACCTAAAATCCCATTAGAAAAACTCCAACTGAAATGTGTCTGTAGCTAACTTTCTGTACTATCACTGGTCCACACAATTTAAGATCATTTCTGAGTGGATTGATCAACACCCAAACTCAACTTGGTTGGATCTGGAATCTGAGGGTTGTTGCTTTCGGATCTCTGACAGACCTAACTTTTTTAGGGAAAATATCTCAAGATAAAAGCCTAAAGGAGAATTCTATTGTCACAAACACCATTGACTCATGGAATACTAGAAAAGCAGCTTTTCATATGACATTCTGTGTGTCAGTCGTTATCAATCCCTTCTTTCCTTCATGCATAGACAGTGGCTTGAGCAATTGGTACAAAGCTGGATTTACAACATTGAATGATTTGTTTTAATGATGGCTTCCGTAAGTATTTCCTGAAATTGAAACAAGAATATGGTTTACCGCACTCACAATTTCACTGTTTCCTCCAGCTAGGAGCTAGGAGGAATCTAGCCTTAATAAGATGGAAAAATGTATAGTCCATGCTAGCTCCTTAAAAAATAAGAAAATAAACTACATATACAGCGGCCTTTTTACATTAGGCAAGGTCAACAATGATAGTAACAAACGTGCATGGCAGCAAGACCTTCGGGAGACCATCGATAATTGTGAATGGGATTCATACCAAAGCAAATAAAATGTGTTGTTCCTATAAAACTATAAAATAATACAGAAGTGCAAACTACACCTGTTGTCAGAAATAACTATGACCCTGCATGTTCTGGGGAATGCCACAAATGTAAGCAGCACACAAGTGGAAAGAGACATCTCAAATATTTTGGGCTCTCCAGTTGGTAACAGCCTCTCAAATGTGTTATGGGTCTACACTCGGCTAACCCTGCACTGTAATGTCCTAAAAAAGTCTTAGCTCATATGTGGTACGCTGCTAGAATAACAATTATTCAACCATGGATAGATGACACGAAACCTAACAATTCCTTGTGGCTCAGAAACCTGGCGTGGTTGTTTCTTCTGTAAACACTGACTAATGTCCACCAGGGTAACCTTGACAAGCTTTTGCATATCTGGAGCACTGTAGTTCGGTTTATAGAAGATGAGTATGCGAATATACTGTTGAAGGGGATTGCCAACCCATAACCCACCAAGCATCTGGGTGTTGCTGTTTGTACCATTGGAATTTAATACTTATAATCATTTGTTTGGGTGAGAAGGAGATTAGGGAGAGGGGTGGGAAATGGATATAAATATTTTTCATGGAAGAACAATTGTCAATAAAGGAGAATTACATTATTTTCTAATTCACCTATTCAACTTGTTTTATTCTTGGAAGACATGGACATTGCTGTTTTTGTTTTTTGTCCCCCACAATGAAATCGGAGGGGACTGTGTATCTGTCTCCGTCTTCTTGTTTTTTGTCCCCCACAATGAAATCGGAGGGGACTGTGTATCTGTCTCCGTCTTCTTGTTTTTTGTCCCCCACAATGAAATCGGAGGGGACTGTGTATCTGTCTCCGTCTTCTTGTTTTTTGTCCCCCACAATGAGATCGGAGGGGACTGTGTATCTGTCTCCGTCTTCTTGTTTTTTGTCCCCCACAATGAAATCGGAGAAGGGACTGTGTATCTGTCTCCGTCTTCTTGTTTTTTGTCCCCCACAATGAGATCGGAGGGGACTGTGTATCTGTCTCCGTCTTCTTGTTTTTTGTCCCCCACAATGAAATCGGAGAAGGGACTGTGTATCTGTCTCCGTCTTCTTGTTTTTTGTCCCCCACAATGAGATCGGAGGGGACTGTGTATCTGTCTCCGTCTTCTTGTTTTTTGTCCCCCACAATGAAATCGGAGAAGGGACTGTGTATCTGTCTCCGTCTTCTTGTTTTTTGTCCCCCACAATGAAATCGGAGAAGGGACTGTGTATCTGTCTCCGTCTTCTTGTTTTTTGTCCCCCACAATGAAATCGGAGAGGGGACTGTGTATCTGTCTCCGTCTTCTCGGAGGGGACTGTGTATCTGTCTCCGTCTTCTTGTTTTTTGTCCCCCACAATGAAATCGGAGAGGGGACTGTGTATCTGTCTCCGTCTTCTTGTTTTTTGTCGTCCCCCACAATGAAATCGGAGAGGGGACTGTGTATCTGTCTCCGTCTTCTTGTTTTTTCATATGTTTGTATTTTGTTGGATTGCTCTGTGTTATTGTTGGTTATGACTGTGTGGAAAATTTCAAATAAACTATTTAAACTTCAGAGAACCTCATTAGCATGTGGTATTGTGGTGGATGGGGTTGAACAGGAGAGAGCCACTCATTTGATGCTCTGTGTGTTTGTGTGTGTGGGGGGGGGGGGGTCTTTCTCTGTGTTTGTGTGTGTGTGTCTGTGTGTATGTGTCACAGACTACCAGATGGCTCTGCTTCCTAATCACAAGCGTGTTTCTTAAGCAGTAAATCCCCTGAACCCCCCTCCCCTCCCTCTGTGTGTCTTAGTCCCCCCCAACCCTCTCCCCAAAATACACATAATATTAAACACACACCACAGGGCATCATATGAAGAAAGATCAACAGCAGGTTGGCATTTATTGGGATGACTACTGGAGGCAGTTCTGCAGGGTAGTCACAAGCTGGCACAGCCACAAAGTCATAACATTTGAAACCTAACCCTAATCTTAACCCCAATCTTAACCCCACTGCTAACCTTAACCTTAAATTAATATCTCACTCCAATACATTTTAATAGAAAGTTAGTAAAAATAGATAAGATCTTGCTACCATGTCTATTTGTGTAAAAATCATTAACTCCTTAGTTATATCCCAGTTTACCTATTTGGTTATGGTCTTGTCTACACCTAGCGACTGTTTTTTCAATTACATGAGCAAAAAATATTAAATTTTATGGAATGGCAAGCCGGACAAAATTAAAAGGGCCTATTTTTATAATGGATCTGAATTTGTAAGGCACAAATTATTTATTAAATATTAAAGTATTAGACCTCTCCGAACTGGTTCTCTAGCAATGTAGCAAGAATGTCTCACCCCATGTTCAAGAATGGCCTTTTCCCCTTTATTCAGATTACAACCTCTCACTTTTGGTTATTTGAAAACGAAATAATCTCCATAATATCGCTATTGTTAAAACAAGCCAAGAGTGTGCAACGCTGTTGTGAAGACAAAGGGTGACAACTTTGAAGAATCTCAAATATAAAATATATTTTGATTTGGTGACTACATGATCCCATATGTGTAATTTCATAGTTATTTCATAGATTATTCTACAATGTAGAAAATGTAAAAAATTAAGAAAAACCCTTGAATGAGTAGGTGTGTCCAAACTTTTGACTAGTACTGTGTATCTACTGAACAAAAATATAAGTGCAACATGCAACAATTTCAAAGGTTTTACAGACATACAGTTCATAAAATGAAATCAGTCAATTGAAATCAATTCATTAGGACTAATCTATGTATTCCTCATGACTGGGAATACAGATATGCATATGTTCGTCACAGATACTTAAAAGTTAGTGATGTGGATCTGAAGTCATTATCTGGTGTGACCATCATTTGCCTCATGCAGGCAACACATCTCCTTCACATAGTCGATAGGCTGTTGATTGTGGCCTGTGGAATGTTGTCCCACTCCTCTTCAAGGGCTGAGCGAAGTTGCTGAATATTGGCAGGAACTGGAACACTCTGTTGTACACATCGATCCAGAGCATGCCAAACATGCTCAATGGGTGACATGAGGAGATAGTTGACAGAGGAATGGCACGACAATGGGCCTCAGGATCTCGTCACGGTATCTCTGTGCATTCAAAATTCCATCTATAAAATGCAATTGTGTTCGTTGTCTATTCCATAACCCCACCACTACCATGATATCAGCAAACCACTAGCCCACACAATGCCATACATATCGTCTGCGGGTGTGAGGTACTGACAAATTCTCTAAAACAACGTTGGAGGTGGCTTATGGTAGAGAAATTAACATTACATTCTCTGGCAACAGCTCTGCTGGACATTCCTGCAGTCAGCATGTCGATTACATGCTTCCTCAAAATCTGTAACATTGTGTTGTGTGACAAAACTGCACATTTTAGAGTGGCCTTTTATTTTCCCCAGCACAAGGTGCACCTGTGTACACAGTTTAAGGAGCTTCTTGATATGCCACACCTGTCAGGTGGATGGATTATCTTGGCAAACTAATTTGAGAGAAATAAGCTTTTTGTGCTCATGGAACATTTCTTGGTAATTTTATTTCAGCTCATGAAACATGGGACCAAGACTTTACATGTTGTGTTTTTTTTTAGTTCAGTGTAGATGGAAGCGACCCAGTCATTTGTTATTTTTATTCGGTTGCCATTCTTTTCCCTTGCTTACTCACTAGCCAACAACTGCTAACACAGTCACGTCAACCTTTGCAGCCAGAATAACAACAAAGTAGTTGCATTTGCGTTTGTTTAAGCTTTTTTTCTAGTGACCTTCCTTTGGATACATCCATAACAATGAGCTGATGATGCACAATTTTGCCCTGAATATATTTTTTTTTGCCTTCTCGTCAGGACATTGTTCATTACCAATCAGAAACTAGTATTCAACAATGCTGTGGTATAATTAAGCAATAAGGCTCGAGGGGGTGTGGTATATAGCCTATATACCACGGCTAAGGGCTGTACCACCTGTGCAACTAGAGGCGAAAAACACACACAGAAATGCATACAAAGCTCTCCCCTCAACCTCCATTTGGCTCATTTACAATTTGATTGCTGCTATATTTAGAAAACATTTCAATTATTTCAAGCCCTATTCTCCCACTTTTGCTGAATAGGAAAAAAAATCATATATGATTTTTCATATTTTCATAATATTAACACTATGTACTTGAGCTTATGTCCTAAAAAGTGGGTTCACCTCACACAGTCACTGCCAGTTGCACAGACTGGTACAGTGCTATGCTGGGTGTGCGCTCTTGATCTGAGGGGCGGGAGGAAGGGTGGATGTAATAATGTCATATTTAGTCAAATCCAAAAATGCATTTTTATTGGAATGTCATAAGGTACCACCTTCATTACCTTGTTTAGGAAGCTCATTGGATCCACCCAGGGCAGGTTGAAATTTACTGTTTTTTTTCTCCCAAAGAGGGTAAAAATGTTGCTCACTTTTCAAGACAGCTACAGGTAATAATAGGCTAGCTAGTAGCTACTGGCTTCGTTATGTTTTGATAGTGGCGAGCTAAAAAAATTATAGCTGACGAATCAGCATGGATATCCGAAAATGACTAGGCACTGCCAATAGCAAAAAATGGAGGACCACCATTTTGAATGTGATGCCGAGCTCAGCGAGCCACTAGCACCTGATGACCAGTTGGATCAAACCAAAACTGAACCAGCGGAAGCAGAATTAATGGATTCTTGCAAAGTGAAATCACAACCACAGCCAGCAACAAGAAATGGACCCTCCTCAGTGTTCTTCAAAGATACAGTGTGCTTTCTCTGCAATGCTGACTGCGGTTGGCACTGAAGCATGGATTTGGATTAACATTTGATACATCTGCAGCAATGTGTGAAAATTACTTCGCCCCTTTGAAGAGCGTATTCAGTGAACACGTTACATCAAAGAAAAGCTTCTCCAGCTGACATTTGAGTGAGACCTGACAAGTATCACCACCTGGTACGGCAACTGCTCCGCCCACAACCGTAAGGCTCTCCAGAGGGTAGTGAGGTCTGCACAACGCATCACCGGGGGCAAACTACCTGCCCTCCAGGACACCTACACCACCTGATGTCACAGGAAGGCCATAAAGATCATTAAGGACAACAACCACCCGAGCCACTACCTGTTCACCCCGCTATCATCCAGAAGGCGAGGTCAGTACAGGTGCATCAAAGCTGTGACCGAGAGACTGAAAAACAGCTTCTATCTCAAGGCCATCAGACTGTTAAACAGCCACCACTAACATTGAGTGGCTGCTGCCAACACACTGACTCAACTCCAGCCACTTTAATAATGTAAATGGATGGGAATTGATGTAAAATATATCACCAGCCACTTTAAACAATGCTACTTAATATAATGTTTACATACCCTACATTATTCATCTCATATGTATACGGATATACTGTACTCTATATCATCTACTGCATCTTTATGTAATACATGTATCACTAGCCACTTTAAACTATGCCACTTTGTTTACATACTCATCTCATATGTATATGCTGTACTCGATACCATCTACTGTATCTTGCCTATGCTGCTCTGTACCATCACTCATTCATATATCTTTATGTACATATTCTTTATCCCTTTACACTTGTGTGTATAAGGTAGTAGTTTTGGAATTGATAGTTAGATTACTCGTTGGTTATTACTGCATTGTCGGAACTAGAAGCACAAGCATTTCGCTACACTCGCATTAACATCTGCTAACCATGTGTATGTGACAAATAAATTTGATTTGATTTGAGTACATTTCACCAGGAAGGAGTATGGAATCAGAAACTTCTCATGAGGCTCAACACAGCATGGAGGAGGCTGTAACTCGTCAAAGTGGTAAGCTACAACCTTTATGGACCTTGCCTCCATGCCAGAATGATTAATTCATTGGTTTTCTGTAAGCCTGCTGGCTGTTTGGCAGATTTTTGAATGTAATGTATAGTTTAGGCCTTTGCTTTTTACTTCCATGCATCTACACTGAACACAAATATAAATCCAACATGTAAGTGTTGTTCCAATGTTTCATGAGCTGAAATTAAATATCCCAGAAATGTTACATTTCTCTCAAATTTTGTGCCCTAATTTGTTGACATCCCTATTAGTGAGCATTTCTCCTTTGCCAAGATAATCCATCCACCTGACAGGTGTTGAATATCAAGAAGCTGACAACACAGCATGATCATTACACAGGTGCACCTTAAGCTGGAGACAATAAAAGGCCACTCTAAAATGTGCAGTTTTGTCACACAACACCATGCCACAGAAGTATCAGGTTTTGAGGGAGTATGCAATTGGCATGCTGACCGCAGGAATGTCCACCAGAGATGTTTCCAGATAATGTAATGTTTATTTCTCTACCATAATCCAACATCATTTTAAAGAATGTGGCAGTACGTCCAACCGGCCTCACATCCGCAGACTACGTTTAAGGCGTTGTGTGGGCTAGCGGTTTGCTGACATCAACGTTGTGACCAGAGTGCCCCATGGTGGCGGTGGGGTAATGGTATGGGCAGGCATAAGCTACAGACAATGATTTTAATTTATCGATTGTAATTTGAATGCACAGAGATATCGTGGTGAGATCCTGAGGCCCATTGTCGTGCCATTCATCCGCTGTAATCACCTCATGTTCAGCACGATAATACACGGCCCCATGTTGCAAGGATCTGTACACAATTCCTGGAAGCTGAAAATGTTCCATGACCTGCGTACTCATCAGACATGTCACCCAATGAGCATGTTTGGGATGCTCAGGATCGACATGTACAACATCATTTTCCAGGTCAAGCCAATATCCAGCAACTTTGCACAGCATTAAAGAGGAGTGGGACAACATTCCACAGGCCACAATAAACAGCCTGATCAACTCTATGCGAAGAAGATATGTCCCGCTTCATGAGGCAAATGGTGCATATGGTGGTCAAACCAGATACTGACTGGTTTTCTGATCCACGCCCCTATTTTATTATTTATTTCTCTATGACCAACTGATCCATATCTGTATTGCCAGTTGTGAAATCCATAGATTAGGGCCTAATTAATTTATTTCACCTGACTGTCATGACTTCCACCGAAGTCGTCTCCTCTCCTTGTTCGAGCGTTGTTCGGCAATCGAATTCACCGGCTTTCTAGCCATCGCTGCTCCATTTTTCATATGTCTATTTGTTTTGTCTTGTTTCCATACACACCTGGTTTTCATCATCTAATCACACTGCATGTATTAGGGCCTCTGTTCCCCTCCATGTCTTTGTGTGTAATTGTTTATTGTTATGTGGGTATGTTCACGTGCTAGACTTTTGTACATGTTCATTGTTTTGGGCACTTTGATGTAATTTTGTTCTTATTTATTGACCGGAATAAAAGTGCACCTGTTAACTCTACTTTGCTCTCCTGCACCTGGCTTCGCCTCCCGTACACACCCGTAACAGAATTGCACACCCTGCAATGGAGTCAGCAGGAGCAGGTACCCCAGTTAGAGGAGTCGAGGAGCGCGTCCAGGAACATTTGGCTATGTTACATCATCTTGGTGCCCTGATGGATCGCGTTGTCCCGACTATGGATCGCTGGGAGAGACAGGAAGTCTCTACAGAGCCTCGTCCAGCGCAACCGGGTTGCCTCTACCCGTCCCATCCGGAGCCATACGTCTCTCCCTTCCCAGGGAGTATGATGGGACGACCACACAGTGCCAAGGATTCCTATTACAACTGGACCTTCACCTGGCCACTGTGCGTCAGGGAAGGGAGAGAGTGTCTGCCCTCGTCTCATGCCTCTCAGGGAGAGCCCTGGAGTGGGCAAACGCCGTGTGGAGAGAAGATGACGTGGCGTTGGACCACTTCGAGGAGTTCACCAGTCGCTTCCGGGCCGTCTTCGACCATCCGCCTGAAGGGAGAGCGGCGGGAGAACAGATCTTCCATTTGAGGCAGGGGGCGAGGAGCGCCCAGGAATTTGCCCTGGAACGACAGGGTCCTCATTGACCACTATCGGTGCAGCCTGCGCGAGGACGTCCGATGTGAGCTGACTTGCAGTGATCCCACCATCTCCTTTGACCAACTGGTGGATTTGTCCATCCGGTTGGATAATCTGCTGGTCATCCGGCGGACATCCAGAGGGGGATCTGCCAGAGCCATCTCCCAGCACCCCCGCTCCGGTGCCCATGGAGTTGGGAGGGGCTGCGTGTAGGGAAACTGGAGGAGGAACCATCACATGCACCATCTGTGGCCGCAGAGGGCACACTGCCGGTCAGTGCCGTGTCGGTTCCTCTGGGAGTCGAGGCAACACCCCAGGTGAGTCTGCACCACACTCCTCCAGAGTCTTCTGTTGACCACCTGTTTGTACCTGTCTGTTTCCCTGAGTTTTCTCCGCATTCCCAGCATAAGGCGCTCGTCGATTCAGGCGCAGGAATTTTATTAACAGAGCGTTAGCCCTTAGTTTAGGGATCCCCATTATTCCTGTAGTTAGACCCTTCCCGGTTCACGCTCTGGATAGTCGACCATTAGGGTCCGGGCTAATCAGGGAAGCCACCATCTCCTTGGCCATGGAGACGCAGGGGGTTCGCAAGGAGAAAATCAGCCTTTTCCTCTTTGATTGTCCTGCGTTTCCTGTGGTACTAGGCCTTCCCTGGTTGGCTCATCATAACCCCAACATATCCTGAAGAAGGATGGAGGTCTACGCCCGTGCATTGACTATAGAGGTCTCAATCAAATCACGGTGAGGTACAGTTACCCGCTTCCTCTTATCACCATGGTGATTGAGTCAATGCATGGGGCGCGCTTCTTCACGAAACTGGATCTCAGGAGTGCGTATAACCTGGGGCGTATCCGGGAGGGAGACGAGTGGAAGACAGCGTTTAGTACCACCTCAGGGCATTATGAGTACCTTGTCATGTGGTACGGGTGATTCCTTTGTAGACAAGATTTTCAGGGACCTGCACGAGCAGGGTGTAGTGGTGTATATTGATGACAATCTGTGTGCTTGGTACGCAAGGTACTTGGATGACTGTTGGAGCATGACCTGTACGTCAAGGCAGAGAAATGTCTGTTCTTTCAGCAGGCCGTCTCCTTCCTAGGGTATCGCATTTCCACAGCAGGGGTGGAGATGGAGAGTGACCGCATTGCAGCCGTGCGTAATTGGCTGATTCCCACTAAGGTAAAGGAGATGCAGCGATTTTTAGGGTTTTCCAATTACTACCATGCTCTCACAGCACTCGGGTACGCCACCGAAACTCCGCCCCTGTTCTTTCTTCTCGAAGAAGCTCAGCCCAACGGAGCGAAACTTTGATGTGGGGGACTGGGAGTTGTTGGCTGTGGTTAAAGCGTTGAAGGTGTGGAGACATTGGCTTGAGGGTGCTAAACACCCTTTCCTCATCTGGACTGACCACCGCAACCTGGAGTACATCCGGGCAGCAAGGAGACTGAATCCTCGTCAGGCAAGGTGGGCCATGTTCTTTTCCTGTTTTGTGTTTACTCTGTCCTACAGACCAGGTTCCCAGAATAAGAAGGCAGACGCACTGTCCCGGCTGTATGACACAGAGGAGCGGCCCATGGATCAGACTCCTATACTCCCGGCCTCTTGCCTGGTAGCGCCGGTCATGTGGGAGCTGGATGCGTAGAGAGCCCGCTCCCCTCCAGTTTCCGGTCGGGCGTATGTACGTTCCGTCTGCTGTCCGTGACCAGCTGATCTATTGGGCCCACACGTCACCTTCCTCTGGTCATCTGGGGATCGGTCGGACAGTGAGCTGTCTGGCTGGGAAGTACAGGTGGCCCACCTTGGCATGGGCGTGAGGGTTTATGTTTCCTCCTGTTCGGTGTGTGCCCAGTGTAAGGCTCCGAGACACCTGCCCAGGGGTAAGCTACACCCCTTACCCGTTCCACAACGACCTTGGTCACATCTGTCGGTGGATTTCTTAATAACTGATCTACCTCTTTCACAGGGAAACACTACAATCCCGGTCGTTGTGGATCGTTTTTCTAAGTCCTGTTGTCTCCTCCCTCTGCCCGGTCTTCCTACGGCCCTACAGACTGCGGAAGCCCTATTTACTCACGTCTTCTGGCACTACGGGGTGCCTGAGATATAGTGTCTGATCGGGGGCCCCAGTTCACGTCGGGAGTCTGGAAGGCATTCATGGAACGTCTGGGGTCTCGATCAGCCTTACCTCTGGTTTTCACACCGAGTGTAACGGGCAGGTAGAGAGGGCCAAACAGGATGTGGGCAGGTTTCTGCTGTCCTATTCTCAGGACCGGCCGGGGGAGTGGATGGCGTTCGTGCCCTGGGCCAAGATAGCGCAGAACTCACTTCGCCACTCCTCCACTAACCTCTCCCCCTTTCAGTGCATATTGGGGTACCAGCCGGTTCTGGCGCCGTGGCATCAGGGTCAGACCGAGGCTCCTGCGGTGGACGACTGGTTCAGGGAGGCCGTCCATGTTCATCTCCAGCGTACTGCGCTTCGCCAAAAGACCGGACAGTCAGTTTCAACTGTTCTGCCTGCGGCTATGGAACCCTGACCTGTTCACCGGACGTGCTACCTGTCCCAGACCTGCTGTTTTCAACTCTCTAGAGACAGCAGGAGCGGTAGAGATACTCTCAATGATCGGCTATGAATAGCCAACTGACATTTACTCCTGAGGTGCTGACTTGTTGCACCCTCGACAACTACTGTGATTATTATTATTTCACCATGCTGGTCATTTATGAACATTTGAACATCTTGGTCATGTTCTGTTATAATCTCCACCCGGCACAGCCAGAAGAGGACTTGTCACCCCTCATAGCCTGGTTCCTCTGTAGGTTTCTTCCGAGCCACCGTGCTTCTACACCTGCATTGCTTGCTATCAGCTGATGTAAGAAGGGCCATTTAAATACATTTGTTTTTATTTGATTTACATTTAAACAGTAATAGTACCAATCTACATCACCTTGTATTATTAGGGCTCTAAGCAATACTAGTTGTTCTCCCCGATGGATTTCAAATGCCCCCTCAGGCATGTCATCCTGGAGTCGGGCCTGACACACACACACACACACACACACACACACACACACACACACACACACACACACACACACACACACACACACACACACACACACACACACACACACACACACACGCACAAACAGAGGACCTCTGTCCGGCTGAGTCACAGTGGTCTGGCTGTCTCTGTCTCTGTCTTGTCACAAGGCTGTCATCTGTCATTTCAGAGTGAGCCGTCAGTCTCTGGGGTGGACCGGTTCTGCTCAGTCATCACTGGCACACAGGAATTATGTTTGTGTGTGACCACACACTTCCAATCCTTAACAATATATTCAGCTGTGAAAAAACAACATTAATATGCTAGGACTATTTAGCTTTTTCTGTATTAATGTATGTAAATCCGTCTTCAACTATGTACAAAAAGACTCTAACCAGGGCTCAAACGTGGCAAAGTGAGCTCCAACAGCCATTTCCATGAAAGCATAGTAGGATCTCTGGGCAGAATCAGTAGGCCTACAATGCTGGCATATGCCTTGTTACAATAGCCTAAGTATATACAATTATTGACACGACCGTAATAATCATCATGAAATGCCCTTGGAATTGCCATAAGTGTAAGTCAACATAATTCATTATTTTACATGAACCAGTTTAACTGCATTGATGTGGCTTAATTGGTCATAGTCCAGACTCGGTATAGTTGCAAATACCATGTAGTTACACCAGGGGAATTTAACCCAAACAGATTTTTTTGCAGGTCTTCTGTTTCCCCACATCAATTAATTAATTATTTCCCATCATGAAAATGTATCTTCCGATGACTTCATTGATACCACACAGCTTTTTACTCCAAACTGGCAACCCTCCTAAAAATCGACATAGCACCAGTATCCCAAAGTATTAAGTGAAAACAAGCATAGAAAACAGCATTGGCATTAATAAAATAAAAATAAAAATGTAAGGGTACTATTATATTATTAGTATTTTGGTGACAACCTGGTTGATTAACAATATTGGGTTGTTAACACGTTCGTTTTTTGTAAAAGTAACTGTGAGTGTCACGTTCTGACCATAGTTCTGTTATTTTATTCTTTGTTTTAGTATGGTCAGGGCGTGAGTTGGGGTGGGCAATCGATGTTTGTTTTTTTATGTTGGTTTTTGTGTTCAGCCTAGTATGGTTCTCAATCAGAGGCAGGTGTCGTTAGTTGTCTCTGATTGAGAATCATACTTAGGTAGCCTGGGTTTCACTTTTGGTTTGTGGGTGTTTGTTTCCGTGTCAGTGTTTGTCGCCACACGGGACTGTTTTGTTGATTCACGTTTATTATTTTGTTCCAGTGTCCAGTTGTGTTTTTTAGAATAAATCAACATGGACACTTGGGAGGAGATTCTGGACGGCAAGGGACCATGGGCACAGGCTGGAGAATATCGCCACCCCAAGGCTGAGCTGGAGGCAGCGAAAGCCGAGAGGTGGTGGTATGAGGAGGCAGCACGGCAGAGCGGCTGGAAGCCCGAGAGTGAGCCCCAAAAATGTCTTGGGGGGTGGGGGACATGGGGCGTGTGGCTAAGTCAGGTAGGACACCTGAGCCAACTCCCGTGCTTACCGGAGAGCAAGAGGGACCGGGCAGGCACCGTGTTATGTGGTGGCGCGCACGGTGTCCCTGGTGTGTGTGCATAGCCCGGTGCGGTACATTCCAGCTCCTCATATCGGGCGGGCTAGAGTGGGCATCGAGTCAGGTGCCATGAAGCCGGCTCAGCGCATTTGGTCTCCAGTGTGTCTCCTCAGGCCGGCGTACATGGCACCAGCCTTACGCATGGTGTCCCCGGTTCGCCAGCACAGCCCTGTGCGGGCTATTCCACCTCGCTGCACAGGCCTGGCTACGGGGAGCATTCAACCAGGTAAGGTTGGGCAGGCTCGGTCCTCAAGAGCTCGAGTGCACCTGCACTGTCCGGTCTATCCAGTGCCACCTCCACGCACCAGCCCTCCGGTGGCAGCCCCCCGCACCAGGCGGGGGGCTGATTTGATTTGATTTGGCTCTCTCTCCGTCTTCTCCCTACAGGTGCTCCCGCCTGTCCAGCGCTGCCAGAGCCTTCCCCCTGCCCAGCTCTGTCAGAGTCTCCCGTCTGTCCTGAGCTGCCGGAGTCTCCCATCTGTCCTGAGACGCCGGAGTCTCCCGTCTGTCCTGAGCCGCCGGAGTCTCCCGTCTGTCCTGAGCCGCCGGAGTCTCCCGTCTGTCCTGAGCCGCCGGAGTCTCCCGTCTGTCCTGAGCCGCCGGAGTCTCCCGTCTGTCCTGAGCCGCCGGAGTCTCCCGTCTGTCCTGAGCCGCCGGAGTCTCCCGTCTGTTCTGAGCCGCCGGAGTCTCCCGTCTGTCCTGAGCCGCCGGAGTCTCCCGTCTGTCCTGAGCCGCCGGAGTCTCCCGTCTGTTCTGAGCCGCCGGAGTCTCCCATCTGTTCTGAGCCGCCGGAGCCGCCAGTCTGTCCTGAGCTGCCGGAGCCGCCAGTCTGTCCTGAGCTGCCAGAGCCGCCAGTTTGTCCTGTGCCGCCGGAGCCGCCAGTCTGTCCTGAGCCACCGGAGCCGCCAGTCAGCAAGGAGCCACCGGAGCCGTCAGTCAGCCAGGAGCCGCCGGAGTCTCCCGCCTGTCCGGCGCCACCGGAATCTCCCGTCCATTCGGGACCCATGGCTAGGGTCCCCAGTCGGAGGTCAGCGGCGAGGATTGCCGCTCGTAAGAGTCCACGGGGGCAGTTGAGGAGGCTGACAAATACTGTTGTGAAGTGGGGTCCACGTCCCGGGCCAGAGCCGCCACCGCGGACAGACGCCCACCCAGACCCTCCCCTATAGGTTCAGGCTTTGCAGCCAGAGTCCGCAGCTTTGGGGGAGGGGGGTGGGGTACTGTCATGTTCTGACCATAGTTCTGTTATTTTATTCTTTGTTTTAGTATGGGAAGGGCGTGAGTTGGGGTGGGCAGTCTATGTTTGTTTTTCTATGTTGGTTTTTGTGTTCGGCCTAGTATGGTTCTCAATCAGAGGCAGGTGTCGTTAGTTGTCTCTGATTGAGAATCATACTTAGGTAGCCTGGGTTTCACTTTTGGTTTGTGGGTGTTTGTTTCCCTGTCAGTGTTTGCCCCACACCGGACTGTTTCGTTGATTCACGTTTATTATTTTGTTCCAGTGTCCAGCAGTGTTTTTTTAAATAAATCAATATGGACACTTACCATGCTGCGCTTTGGTCCGATCCTTACTCCTCCTCAGACGAAGAGGAGGAAATCCGTTACAGTGGGACACAAAAAAAGCAGTGTAGAACACCATTGCCCAAAATGCATTGCTCCAATAACTTTCAAAATATTGTTTGAATGTTTGCACCCAACAAAATGTATTTTCCTATGAATGAAGTTGCACAAAAATGTGTATTTTCCTACGAATTAAGTTCCACAAACATGTGTGTATTTTCACCCTAAGTAAGCCACATAAAAACGCACAAAAAAGCACAAGATCTTCTAAAATACCTTTGTACATATTTGAACGAATTCAGTGTGAGATCGTGTTGACAGAGAGGAATGAAAAATAAACTCATTGGGGAATCAGCTGAGCACCTCATGTTGATGTTGCTTGGAGGGATATTTTTGCATGTGAAATCAGTGTAACTAACCATGGTGTGGCTCAGGTATGCACACACCGACACACACAGACACATGTGGAAAGGGGAGTGGAGAGAAGCAACTTGATAGAAAATACCATCAGTTGTCAGCTTCAGCAGCAAATAAAAAGTGACGATCTATCCATCCCTCACAATTGTATATGTATGGGCTATTCAATTCAAATTTCTGTAAAAATGTTAGGATAGGCTACAGACAAAGTCGTTTGCATGTCACACTGGAGAACGTAGACGTAGTACCAAGCGCTATAGAGTAGCTTCGGCGCGCTCGATTGGTCCAGAGTACTATCCTCGTGTGGTGATAGAAGGAATGCCGACTTGAGAGAGATTTTTTAAGAAAGCTCTTCGGAAACTATCTTCCTCCATTTTTATTAAGAACGTTGTGAATGATACATTCTTGAAATAATTTGAACCTCCGAATAGACTAACCCCCGCGTGATTGTCTAGTGACAGAGAAGTGAGTCCATCAAGGAAGTGCTGTTTTTATTTGGGTAAGGAATGACAGGATACCAGATGGCTCGGGAACAGGCTTTTTAGCTCAACCGCACGAGGTTGGCTTTAGGTCGCAATAACGGAACGGAGGATACACAACAACGCGCACTGAAACCGTGTTGGTAACTAAAGGAACTCGACTTTTTGATACATTCGCATTTAACGAAAATTCTGCTTTAGCAAGAGCCATTTGTCCACCTTCTTCGAGAATAGAAAGTGGACTCGCTTTTTAGGTAAGGTGCACCAGAGCGCTCGAACGTTAAACGATGATGCTGTTATAGTTTTGTCTAATGTTCTGTTGTGTTCTTTTCTTAGGCAATTTGCAGATACCACTCATTAATAATAATATTTGTACAACACCTAAATATGTTTCAGCTAGTTCACTAAACAGGGTTCTGGGATTTCCCTGTAGCGAAATCCAGTGCTCTATCTATCATGATTGATGTCTTATTTATGATGGGTGCTGCCTGTAGCCTATTGGTAGGTGATTGGATTGAGTAACTACTGGTAGGCTACTTTTTGTAATTTTTAAAATATGTGACGATTCTATAGATAGAAAAATCTAATAAAATTCATCGGCCTAATTCTTTATTTTGTAATTATCGAAGATCATTTTGAACGGGTGGCCCAGACTCAGATCCTGACTACAATGAGACAATGAACAGGCTAGCAATGTAACGTTACATTTCAAGACGTTACATTGTTTCTTTCTTGATACATGTTAACATACCTGATTTACTTGGCTTCAAATGGATTAACACAATACAATAAACCATTCAATGGACAGAAAATGTACACATAACTGACACCACTGAAGTGATAATGAAATCACAATAGTTGTACAGGTGCACTCCCTGTCTTTCTGGACTAGTGTTCTAATGGAATTTTAGGACTCCCTCTGACACACTATCAAATCAACATAAAACAAAAATGTATTTGTCACATGCTTCGTAAACAACAGTGAAATGCTTACTATCGGGTCATTTTTCAGTAATCAACATAAAAAAATCCCAAAATATTTCCATATAGAAATAGTGACATCGGGAATTTGATATTCTCCTGGGTCAGTCTGGATAAGGCCAGGTATGAGAGTGACACGGATATGGAATAGACTGCATTGGGATCATATTCAGCCTTGACTCTAGAAGATTATCTTTCTGTTTGCTCAGAGCATTATCTCAAAAGGGGCTCAACCTTTCTGAAGCCAGCTGAGCTTTAAATCCAGGGCCAACCTCCTGAGTTGAAAATGAGAAACATGGTCACAATTTACTTGAAGTTGCACAGATACCATGTAGCCAAATGTAATGTCAATATTTTTGTTATTACATGGTAATATACTAGCAAGTCATTTTACATAGAAGTTGGTCTGTTTGCTTCCCTTAAACTTCAACCATTCATTGCTATATTTTATTAATATATAGTTAACAAAGTTACAAAGTAACTACATATTATAAAGGGAACTGAAGCTTCCTGTGTTCAATAGAGGATGCAGGGCATGTTTTGCATCTCCCTTTGCCTTTGTGTTACGTTGACAGTGCTGGCGGTGCCAGTGAGAGAGTGGGTCTCTGGACTGTACTTCTGAATCAGGAGGGGACACTGGCTTGTGAATGAACCCTCCCCGAGCCAATAACCCTGCCTGCCCTGGTCCTTCCTCTTCTGCTCTCTCATCTCACTGTCCATCTCTCTCATTCTCCAGTACAGTACATCCTCCCCCGCTGCATCTTTCCATCACTGTCTCCTCCTCCTTCCCTCCATCCTTCTCTCTGATTAGATCCCTTCCATTACTTTATTTTATTTCATCCCAAAATCCATTGATCAGACCACTCACAGTCTGTGTGTGTGTGTGTGTGTGTGTGTGTGTGTGTGTGTGTGTGTGTGTGTCTTCAGTGTAAACTTAAATGACTACAACCAGATATGTAGAAAAAGATAATGGAGCAAGATTTTTTTTTAATAAGATCATCTTTGAGAACTAACTAGACAGTCAGGGAGAATCTGAAATTCAAAAAATGTCATGGCATGGGCCCCGTTGATTTTGTTATAATGTTTGAGTTACTCAGATAGCGTTACGAACAAGGCATAATTTGGCAACATTTTTATAATTGCATGAAAGTAGCTTTAAAACTGAACATTTTCTCAGCACAATGGGAAATGTGTTGAATTGTATAACATTTGCTTTGAAACGGCAATTTTTATCTCAGGCCCATGAGAAACGCGTAAAATTGCAGGACACTAGTTTTAAAACTGTAAGATGTTCTCTCTGCCCCATGACAAGATGTGTAGGATTGCAGGATATTTTTGGCCAGGAGGAGGGCCTCTAAAACTGCACCACTGGCCACTCCTACTACCACACCCACTAACACACACTGAAAAACATCCTAGGGGAAACACTGACATTGATCAATAAGCAGTGCTGTGTGTGGACTCTGAGAGCAAAGCTTTAATATTCAATACCTAAGCTTGAGAAATCAAAGCAAATATTTACAAATATTTTATCAACATGTCATGTTTTGTGTAGCTGAAATTGGATAGAGTCCAGAGCGGATGAAATCTTTCTTGGAGTGCTATCTGTGGTGACAGTAATCTGGTTTCATTAATAGTGTATGTGTCACAGAGTGTGTGTGATCCACAGGGTGTGTGTGTGTGTGTGTATGTGTGTGTGCACGCCCCACAGTGTGTGTGTGTTGTCATTATTGATCACCAGCAGAGACAAACAGGCTAATTAATAATTAGTGCAGGGCATATTTTTCTTCCCTTTTTAACCTTGTCAGTATTGCTAATGACTGTTTTGAAACATGTGTTCTGACATAAGTGGTTGCATTATGCTCATCAAACACATTTTGTGATTGGCTGGACATTCTCTCACTCCTCTCTACTGTTGGTAACACAGTGGCTGCTTCTTGTAGTCAGCCACCTTCCTCTGAATCGAGCTGTTCTCTGTGGCGTTCAAGTAGATAGCCTGTGTGTGTGAATCATACATCATCCACACGTGAATGGAAAAGGTTAGATCAGTGAGTAGTGGCCTCTAGCCATTCCCCAGAGGTATTGAGGAGTGTGTTTAGGACAGAGAGAGGGCTCTGGAGGTCGTTGATTTCCTTACCACATCGTGAGCAGTGGCACAGGATTTTAGAAACAAGGTCTGAGACACACACACCTCAGTGGACTGTGGGCTTTAGTCTTAGAGAAGATAATGTGGTTCATAGGGTCTCCTCCTCAGCAGCAGCGGTAGTCAATGGGGCTATAGACCAACAATCAATCAGCCCTTAAGACTCAGGGGAGGAGATGCTCCTCAGTGGGACCCTGGCTGGCCGATCAACTGATTTATAATAACCCCTTTCCTTCCCTGTGATAGACAGACTGAGTCTGTCAATGAAGACAGTGTTTATGTGTGTGTGTGTTTTCGATGTGTGTGGCTGTGGTTGCATGTGTTGAATATCCTAAGGCTATTCTGTGGAGTTTCAGTGCTGTTTGTAAAGAGGTCAAAAACCAGGGTTCTCTCCCTCATGAAAAAATACTACAGTTTATGGTAAAATACTACAGTACTTTATTGTGTAATTTTATAGTAAACTGCAGTATACTGTATAATACTATACTGTAGTATACCTCGATCATGTGTAGAGCTTACTATAAAATGTTGTAGTGTACTTATCACGGACGTCTAGGAATGGTGGGTGTAAAGTCAGGCGCAGAGAGCAATACTTCCAAATGAATGCGTTTATTCCGCTTGGTCCAGCCAACAAACAGGCAATGACCATAAAACAGGTATGTCGCCAAAAACCAGGAAATACAACAAATTACGCAGGAGAAAAACAACTTCACCACTGACATTCAGAATAATCCCGCACACAAGCAGGCGGGCACTGGAAGTTTAAATAGATGATAAATGAACCAAAATAAGCAACAGGTGAAAACAATCAAGACAAAACCAACAGAAAAAGAAAATGGGATCGGTGGCAGCTAGTAGGCCGGGGACTACGACTGCCGAGCACCGCCCAAACAGGGAGAGGAGCCACCTTCGGTGGAAGTCGTGACAACGTCCTCCGTGACAGCGCGCCGAGACCGGCCTCGAGGACGACGAGGCGCAGGGCGATCCGAATGGAGACGGTGGAAATAACTCAGCAGTGATGGATCTAAGATGTCCTCCACCGTTACCCAGCACCGCTCCTCCGGACTGTACCCCTCCCAATCCACGAGGTACTGCAGGCGCCTCGCCCGGCGTCTATAGTCCATGATGGAACGTACCGTGTACGCCAGGGGCCCCTCGATGTCCAGAGGGGGCGGAGGGACCTCCGGCACCTCACCTTCCGGCAGGGGACCAGCTACCACCGGCCTGAGGAGAGACACATGAAACGAGGGGTTAACGCGATAGTAAGGGGAAGCTGTAACTTCTAACACACCTCGTTTATCCTCCTCAGGACTTTGAATGGCCCCACACACCGCGGCCCCAGCTTCCGGCAGGGCAGGCGGAGGGGCAGGTTTCGGGTCGAGAGCCAGGTGGTGCGAACACGGGGGCCTCACTGCGGTGGCGGTCAGCGCTCACCTTCTGCCGCCCACCTGGACACCTCTCCAGATCTCCTTTGAGCGCTGCAGCCATTCCTCCACCGTAGGAGCCTCGGTCTGGCTCTGATGCCAAGGTGCCAGGACCGGCTGGTAGCCCAACACGCACTGGAAAGGCGACAAGTTCGTGTAGGTGTGTCGGAGTGAGTTTTGGGCTATTTCTGCCCATGGGACGTACCTCGCACATTCTCCTGGCCGGTCCTGGCAATACGACCGCAGAAACCTTCCCCCATCCTGGTTCAATTTGTCACGAACACCAAGCGGCACGTACTTCCGGCCAGCTGGACACTGTGGTGGCGTGGGTTCTAACCGTAACACCCGCTCAATGTCCGCGTCCACCTCCCATACCACCGGTGCCACCAGACATGAGGCCGGAAGTATGGGAGTAGGATCGATGGACCGCTCCTCGGTATCATGAAGACAGGACAGTGCGTCGGCCTTAGTGTTACGGGACCCTGGTCTATAAGAGATGGTGAAACGAAATCTGGTGAAAAACATGGCCCACCTTGCCTGGCGAGGATTCAGCCTCCTCGCAACCCGGATGTACTCCAGATTACGGTGATCAGTCCAGATAAGAAAAGGGTGTTTCGCCCCCTCAAGCCAATGTCTCCACACCTTCAGAACTTTTACCACAGCCAGAAACTCCCTGTCCCCCACGTCATCGTTTCACTCTGCCGGACTGAATTTCCTCCAAAAAAAAGTGCAGGGGCGAAGCTTCGGGGGTGTGCGCGTCCACCTCCATCATGAATGCCAAAGTGGGGTCCGGATGAGCCAATACGGGAGCATCGGTAAACAGCTCCTTCAGACGACTAAAAGCTCTGCCCGCCTCCACTGACCACCGCAAATGCACCGGCCCCCTCTTCAGCTGTGAGTTTATGGGAGCAGTAACCTGGCCAAAACCCCGGATAAACCTCCGGTAGTAATTGGCAAACCCTAAGAACCGCTGCACCTCGTTTACGGTGGTCGGAGTCGGCCAATTACGCACGGCTGCAACGCGGTCACACTCCATAACCACCCCAGATGTGGAAATGCAATACCCCAGGAAAGAGACGGCTTGTTTGGAGAACACGCATTTCTCGGCCTTGCCGTACAGGTCATGCTCCAGCAGTTGCCCAAGCACCTTGCACACCAGAGACACATGCGCGGCGCACGTGGCGGAATAAATCAGAAAGTCATCGATATAAACCACCACACCCTGCCCCTGAAGGTCCCTGAGAATCTCGTCTACAAAGGATTGAAAGACGGGTGGAGCATTCTTCAACCCATACGGCATGACGGGGTACTTATAATGGCCAGATGTGCTTCTAAACGCGGTCTTCCACTCATCTCCCTTCTGGATACGCACCAAGTTATACGCGCTCCTGAGATCCAGTTGTGAAGAAGTGTGCTCCGTGAAATGATTCCACCGCAGTAGCGATGAGAGGTAGCGGGTAACTAAACCCTGCTGTGATGGAATTTAGACCTCTATAATCAATGCACAGACACATACCTCCCTCCTTCTTCTTCACAAAAAAGAAACTTGAGGAGACGGGTGACATGGAGGGCCGAATGTACCCCTGTCCCAGAGATTCAATGACATATGTCTCCATAGCCACTGTCTCCTCCTGTGACAGGGGATACACGTGACTCCTGGGAAGTGCTGCGTTTACCTGGAGGTTTATCACACAATCTCCTCGTCGATGAGGTGGTAATTGGGTCACCCTCTTTTTACAGAAAGCGAGAGCCAAATCGGCATATTCTGAGGGAATGCGCACGGTGGAAACCTGTTCTGGACTCTCCACCGTCGTTGCACCAATGGAAACGCCTATACACCTACCTGAACACTCCTCTGACCACCCCTTTAGAGCCCCCTGTTTCCATGAAATCTTGGAATTGTGAATAGCCAACCAGGGAATCCCCAGCTCCACTGGAAACACAGGAGAATCAATGAGGAAGAGACTAATGACCCCCCTGCGTTACCATGTCCAGTGGAACCGTGGCCTCCCTGACCCTAACGGTCGACTATCTAGGGAGTGCAGGGGGAAGGGTTGGCCTATCTGCACCAACGGAATCCGTAACCTATAAGCGAACCCGTGATCCATAAAACTCCCAGCTGCGCCTGAATCGATGAGCGCCTTATGCTGGGAAGAGGGGGAAATATCAGGAAAAGAGATTAGTACAAACATATGACCAACAGGAAGCTCTGGGTGAGTCTGGTGCTGACTCACCTGGGGTGTCCGAGCAGTGCTCTGCCTGCCCTCTCGACTCCCTAACGAGCTTCTCCAGCACCTATCGGCAGTGTACCCTCTCCGACCACAACTTGTGCTGGAGGAGGCTCCTCCTCCAGTTGCCCTAGATGCAGCACCCCCTAACTCCATGGGTGTTGGAGCGGGAGTGCTGGAGGGTGGAACAAACAGAACCCGTTCTGGATGCCCGCGAGCAGCTAGCAGGTTGTCCAGCCGGATTGACATGTCAATCAGTTTGTCTAGTGTGAGGGTGGCGTCCCGACAAGCTAGCTCCCTGCGGACATCCTCCCGGAGGCTACACCGGTAGTGGTCCATCAGTGCCCTGTCGTTCCACCCCGCTCCAATGGCTAGGGTCCGAAACTCCAGCGCGAAGTCCTGCGCACTCCTCGTCTCCTGCCTAAGGTGGAACAGCCGTTCACCTGCCGCTCGCCCCTCCGGTGGGTGGTCGAACACAGCCCGAAAATGGTGGGTGAACTCAAGGTAATGGTCCCTTGCTGAGTCTGGACCCTCCCAGACCGTGTTGGCCCACTCCAGGGCTCTGTCCGTCAGGCAGGAGACGAGGACACTCACACTCTCCTCTCCCGAGGGAGTCAGGCGAATGGTAGCTAGGTAAAGCTCTAGATGGAGCAGGAACCCCTTGCACCCGGCAGACGTTCCGTCGTCCTACCTCGGGGGCGCGAGCTGATTAACGCTGGGTCCGGACGCCGCCGGAGAATTTGGTAGCACAGGCTGAAGTGGAGCTGGAGACAAAGTAGGGAGGCCGCTCCTCTCCCATCTATCCATTCTCTCCATCATTTGATCTGTCGCCGTCCCAATCCGGTGTAGGATGGCTGTGTGATGGAGGACACACTCTTCCATGGATGGGAGGGGGGGCATAGCTGCTCCTGCTGAATCCATGTTCCTGGTGCGGGCTTCTGTCACGGAAGTCTAGGAGTTGTGGGTGTAGAGTCAGGCGCAGAGAGCAATACTTCCAAATGAATGCGTTTACATAGTAAATACTACAGTATTCCCCCCCCAAAAAACTATAGTAAATGTATTTAATTTATTATTATCCATTATTTGTTGACTTTGAACACATTCTCATTTACAGTACAACAGTAATGTTCACAAAAACACTACAGTCCGCAAAAACACAACACTTTCTAAAGACTATACTGCCCTACAAAGGCTTAACTCAGTAACTACAAAATTTGATCAAACATCTTTGATCAATTGTAATGGCCAGGTACAGTACATTGGGGAGAACAAGTATTTGATACACTGCCAATTTTGCAGTTTTTCCTACTTACAAAGCATGTTGAGGTCTGTAATTTTTATCATAGGTACACTTCAACTGTGAGAGACGGAATCCAGAACAAAAACAAAAATCCAGAAAATCACATTGTATGATTGTTAAGTAATTAATTTGCATTTTATTGCATGACATAAGTATTTGATACATCAGAAAAGCAGAACTTAATATTTGGTACAGAAACCTTTGTTTGCAATTACAGAGATCATACATTTCTTGTAGTTCTTGACCAGGTTTGCACACACTGCAGCAGGGATTTTGGCCCACACCTCCATACAGACCTTCTCCAGATCCTTCAGGTTTCGGGGCTGTCGCTGGGCAATATGGACTTTCAGCTCCCTTCAAAGATTTTCTATTGGGTTCAGGTCTGGAGACTGTCTAGACCACTCCAGGACCTTGAGATGCTTCTTACGGAGCCACTCCTTAGTTGCCCTGGCTGTGTGTTTCAGGTCATTGTCATGCTGGAAGACCCAGCCACGACCCTTCTTCAATGCTCTTACTGAGGGGAGGAGGTTGTTGGCCAAGATCTAGCAATACATGGCCCCATCCATCCTCCCCTCAATATGTTGCAGTTGTCCTGTCCCCTTTGCAGAAAAGCATCTCCAAAGAATGATGTTTGATGTTTCCACCTCCATGCTTCACGGTTGGGATGTTGTTCTTGGGGTTGTACTCATCCTTCTTCTTCCTCCAAACACGGCGAGAGGAGTTTAGACCAAAAAGCTCTATTTTTGTCTCATCAGACCACATGACCTTCTCCCATTCCTCCTCTGGATCATCCAGATGGTCATTGGCAATCTTGAGACGGGCCTGGACATGCGCTGGCTTGAGCAGGGGGACCTTGCGTGCGCTGCAGGATTTTAATCCATGACGGCGTAGTGTGTTAATAATGGTTTTCTTTGAGATTGTGGTCCCAGCTCTCTTCAGGTCATTGATCATGTCCTGACATGTAGTTCTGGGCTGATCCCTCACCTTCCTCATGATCATTGATGCCCCACGAGGTGAGATCTTGCAGGGAGCCCCAGACCGAGGGTGATTGAACGTCATCTTGAACTTCTTCCATTGTCTAATAATTGCGCCAACAGTTGTTGCCTTCTCACCAAGCTGCTTGCCTATTGTCCTGTAGCCCATCCCAGCCTTGTGCAGGTCTACAATTCAATCCCGGATGTCCTTACACAGCTCTCTGGTCTTGGCCATTGCTGAGAGGTTGGAGTCTCTTTGATTGAGTGTGTGGACAGGTGTCTTTTATACAGGTAACGAGTTCAAACAGGTGCAGTTAATACAGGTAATGAGTGTAGAACAGGAGCGCTTCTTAAAGAAAAACTAACAGGTCTGTGAGAGCCGGAATTCTTACTGGTTGGTAGGTGATCAAATACTTATGTTATGCAATAAAATGCAAATTAATTACTTAAATCATACAATGTGATTTTCTGGATTTTTGTTTTAGTCTCTCACAGTTGAAGTGTACCTATGATAAAAATTACAGACCTCTACATGCTTTGTAAGTAGGAAAACCTGCAAAATCGGCAGTGTATCAAATACTTGTTCTCCCCACTGTATATTATCAGATTAATGTGGTATTTCATTTCCTGACACAAGAACAAGCGAGTTGATCAGAATATACAGTGTCCTGGAGTATCAGAAATTGCTGTCTATTTAGACAGAAAAATACTTTGACGTCAGATTTTGCAGTAGAAAAAAAATGTTGTTACTGTGTTAAAAACTACATTTTTTTTTGCACATACGCCACCCATTCCCATCCCCCATATCACAATTTGTGGCCCCATAAGTGAGAAACCTACCTGCCATGTTTAGACCATATATTGTGTTCCCCACATGTTATAGAAAAGAGCAGAAGCTCTGAACTCTCTGTTCAGACCCCAAACCTACCTACCTACCTACATGTTATGGAAAATTTGCTCTTTTAGTATTTCACCAGTAGGCTTCCTGAATGAGAAAGCTTCCACTTCTATGTCAAAGATAATAAAACAAAAACACTATAGTAAATATGACAGTATTGTCTGCAATAACACTACAGTAAATACTACAGTATAGTACAGGCTGCACAAACACTTCAGTATATACTACAGTATACTATAATCTGCTAAAACACTATATTAATTACTATAGCATATAATACAGTTTTCTTTTAGTACAGTATTTATACTGCTTACATGTCTTTTTGTCGAGCAAAACTTTTTGTGGAAGCACACAGACCCCCTCGCACACTCAACGTTTTCGAGATCTGTTAAGTTTCCTTGTAGGCGGGCTATTTGGCGGGTAAACTGTGAAGCCAGCTGTATAGCCTATTGTCTGTTTCTGTTTCTGAGTCTTTTATTGAAGAATGTGAAACACTGTTGTGTCTGTTTCCTGCTTTTCCTTAAATCATGCATAGCTGTTCTTTATTTGGCCTAAACTAAATGTGTTCAAATGGACAGAATATTATCTATTGGCTTTAGCATAGAATTTTAAACATTGTGATTTTAGAGACACAAAGTAACAATAGCCTATGATTAAAGGGTTAGGCTATACTGGTAACAATATAACGATATTGAAGCACATTTGATTACCACAAAATGTTATGCTGTTTTCAAATGAAACATAATACATTGCTCTTGCTAAAGCTTAAAGGGCCACCCCAGAGTTTCATAACGAGGTGCTCAGCCCTGAAGACCAGGGGCTGACGGGAGACCTGCAAATCAGCCTATTTGCGGGTTTGAGGAAGAATTTCCTGTAATTCTACATCATTTTACGTGACTGGAGACGTTACAATAATCTTTTTTAATACCACACAAATGACCAAGATGACAAGATACTCTGACATTGACAGACTGAGATCAATAAAACGAACGACCCTGATCTTAAATGCAACCAATAACATAGGCCAATGAAAAGAGTGGATACACAGATTGTAGACCTACAATATGAGGAGGAAATTATAGTCCACCAACCTTCCAGTGGCACTCACGTATCCAAGGTCCTGGTGACGTCTCTGACAAGCAATGGAATCCAAATGTATCCTCTCCGTGCTTAAAAGAATATCCTGGCGCATGAAGGCTACACCTACAGATGGGAATTATAGACCGCAAATAAGTCCTTCTGGAAGTGCACCGAATATGATGCTTTTGAATGACAAGGTCGCATATGGCTAACTGAGGTGGTGTTCTCCAAGTTGTGCTGGATACGTGGTTCTTTCAGCGCCCGGAACTTCAACTGGAGGAGCTTCTGACATACTTTCAGGCAACATGTGTTGGGGAGAAGGTCAGAAAGCCAATGTTTCCCATAGGTATGTGTTGTTTAACATACTAATGGATGTATTATTCATATTCGTATTATTGATGACAGCATGGTTGCTAATCTGCTCTCTTTTTGTATTTTCAGAATTATGGAACTGCTGCGATGCTGTCCTGCAAGACTTGGCAAAGACCAACAACAGTGTGGAGGGCTGGCATCGAAAATGTTTGGCCAATTTTGGCGCTACCCACCCCACCATTTGGAAGTTCATGGAGAAATTTAAATGCTTACAGCAAAGTGGCGAAATGAGAATGGAGCAGCAACTTGCTGGCGTTTCTCCGCCATGGCAAAGACCCCTCTACCGTAAGCAACAGAAGGATCTGAAGTCACTGGTTCAGAAGTACATCGCGACTCAATGGCTGGAGTCTTACCTGAAGAACGTTGCCTACACTTTCTAGTTTCAGTTGTGAATACGTGAAAATCCATCTGAGAAAAATGGGCACCTAGTCTACTTGGGCATTTCTTCATGACACAACAATTTAAACTCTCTCAATCACTCCAAAATCCTTATGAGACCAGAATATTAAGCACATTCTTGGAAGATTTGTTCCTGAACTTGTTTTTATGGTGCTGCATTGTCATGTAGCCTAGTCTTATTTTGGGGTAATTTTTGGTTATTTGAAATAAATGTTTTAGTAGGCTTATTATATTACATTTTGTTACCCTTTTTTGTTGATAAATAAAGGTTTTATAGTGAATGGTTGTGTTAATGGATGGTTTTAAAATGTTTTTTTGAGGTCCCCCGAGTGGCGCAGTGCTAGAGGCATCACTACAGACCTGGGTTCGATCCCAGGCTGTGTCGCAGCCGGCCGCGACTGGGAGACACATGAGGCGGCGCACAATTGGCCCAGCGTAGTCCAGGTTAGGGGAGGTTTTGGCTTGCCAGGGTATCCTTGTCCCATCGCGCTCTTGTCGCGGGCCAGGTGTATGCACTCTGACTTCGGTCGCCAGCTGTATGGTGTTTCCTCCGACACATTGGTGTGGCTGGCTTCCGGGTTAAACGAGCAGTGTGTCAAGAAGCAGTGTGGCTTGGCGGGGCCGTGTTTCGGAGGACGCATAGATCTCTCCCGAGCCCGTACGGGACTAACTACCAATTTGGATGTTTCGGCCTAGTATGGTTCTCAATCAGAGGCAGGTGTCATTAGTTGTCTCTGATTGAGAATCATACTTAGGTAGCTTGGGTTTCACTGATTGTTTGTGGGTGTTTGTTTCCTGTGTCGGTGTTTGTGCCACACGGGACTGTTTCGTTGCCAAAGTTCACTTTGTTGTTTTGCATTTGTGTTCATGTTGAGTTTTCATATTAAATACCATGGACACTTACCACGCCGCATATTGGTCCGAACCTTGTTTCACCTCTTCAGAGGAAGAGGAGGAAACCTGCCGTGACACTTCTTGTGAAAACCCAACTTATTGTAGCCACATGCGGATCAAAGAATAGCGGAGCAAGGAGTTTGGTTCTGCTGCAGTATTTGCGGTAAAATATTACGTGTTGTGACGGTGCTTTGATTTATACTACAGTTAAAGTTAAGCATTAGGCGGCGCTATTACATTTTTTGGATGAAAAACGTTCCCGTTTTAAACAAGATATTTTGTCATGAAAGGATGCTCGACTATGCATATAATTGACAGCTTTGGATAGAAAACACTCTGACGTTTCCAAAGCTTACGCAGATAAAAATTTCACGTATTCCCCAAGGTGTCTACAGCATTGTGACGTCTTTTTACGCATTTCCATTGAAGAATAGCCGTAAGGGACCATATATAGCATGTGGTCACATGGTGTCTCCCGCAGAAAATCTTGTGCCAAATACTGAGGTAGCCATTTCTCCAATCGCTTCTTATGAGAAACCAATTGCCTCGACGGATATATTATCGAATATATTTGTTAAAAACACCTTGAGGATTAAAAAAGTTTGGCGTTGTAATGATAGCATTTTCTGGTTGATTTCTCAGCCAAGCATGATGAACAAACCGGAGGTTTTTCGCCTACAAAAATAATATTTTTGGAAAAAAGGAACATTTGCTATCTAACTGGGAGTCTTCTGAGTGAAAGCATCCAAAATTCTTCAAAGGTAAATTATTTAATTTGGTTGCTTTTCTTATTTTCGTGAAAATGTTGCCTGCTGCCAGCAGAGCCTAGCATAGCATTATGCCATGATAAACTTACACAAATGCTTGTCTAGCGTTGGCTGTAATTCATATTTTGAAAATCTGAGATGACAGTGTTGTTAACAAAAGGCTTAGCTTGTGTTTGAATATATTTCATTCATTTCATTTGCGATTTTCATGAATAGGAAAAGTTTCTAGGGGTATTTATGTCCGCTGCGTTATGCTAATGCATTTGAGGCTATGATTACGATCCCGGACCCGGGATTGCTCGTCGCAAAAGGTTAACTGTAAATACTACAGTATACTACTAAAGTCCACAAAAACACTACATCTAATACTACAGTGAAGTCTGCAAAAACCCAACAGTGAATACTATAGTATTTATACCATAGTAGTATACTGTTGTATTTGTTCATGTGCTCTCTCTCTCTGTGTGTGTGTGTGTGTGTGTGTGCGCGCGCATGCGTGCGTGCGTGTGTGTGTGACAGTCTAATCAGTTAGACCTGTGCGCTCATCTGGCCATAATCAATCTCTCTGAGAGCTCTGTCTGGAATGAAATAATAAATCTGTGGGCCTGAAGGAGATCATTTTTAAACACAGCCAACTAACAGCTGGCACACTGTGCTTCTATTCACTATAAGCCCTGGTTGATATTAGACACACATACTGTATGCTATTAGTCATGGCTTGTGTGTCGGAGATGTCAAATCCCTTTTAGGTCCTATACATAGTATGCAGCCTATCCATTTTGAGTGGGGTAGGCAGAGTGAGTGTGGTCATATTATGCACCCTATCCATTTTGTGTCGGGTAGGCAGAGTGAGTGAGGTCATAGTATGCACCCTATCCATTTTGAGTGGGGTAGGGAGAGTGAGTGACGTTATACCGTTTAGTCACGGTAATTAGGCTTCTCCAAGCTCTGATGCTGCTGATGGTCATTAGTAGCCTACCAAATTTGCTAACTGCTTGGTACTCAACACTTTGTTGTCCCTCTAATAACTCTGACATCAATGCAAACATAATAGAAATCTAATCAAACACTTCATGAGAGCCCATGAGCTCATGTTGCACAACATTTCTATAGGATATGCAATTGCATGAGAAAACAGAGTGATGGCCTCTATTAATAAGAGGAGGAGCCCATCAGCTTTCTATAGGTCTACTATATTTATTTCTCAACTTTCCTAATATTAAGCACATTGCTTATCTTTACAACAGGAATATAGCCTACCTGGTTGGAATGAAAATGAACCATGAGAAAAGCATCCTCCATTTGCTATTTAAGTGCATAGATGACATGTATTTCCCCTGGCCCTGTTTTCAGACAGGTGCATGATAATGGTCCGTTCAAAACAAATTTCATACATACAGTGCCTTGGGAAACTATTCAGACCCCTTGACTTTTCCACATTTTGTTACGTTACAGCCTTATTCTAAAATTGATTAAATAAATAAAACATCCTCTGCAATCTACACACAATACCCTATAACGACAAAGCGAAAACAGTTTTTTTTGACAGGAACACCAAAGTAGTCAGACCCTTTGCTGTGAGACTAAAAATTGAGCTCAGGTACCTCCTGTTTCCATTGATCGTCCTTGAGATGTTTCAACAACTTTATTGGAGTCCACCTGTGGTAAATTCAATTGATTGGACATGATTTGGAAAGGCACACACCTCTATATATAAGGTCCCTGTCACGTTCTGACCTTAGTTCCTTTTTTATGTCTTTGTGTTAGGTTGGTCAGGGCGTGAGTTGGGGTGGGTAGTTTATGTTCTTTTTTCTCGGTTGTTATATTTCTATGTGTTTGGCCTAGTATGGTTCTCAATCAGAGGCAGGTGTCGTTCGTTGTCTCTAATTGAGAATCATACTTAAGTAGCCTGTTTTCCCCATTTTGTTTGTGGGTGTTTAATTTCTGTTTAGTGTCTGTTCACCTGGCAGAACTGTTTTGTTTTCTCTTCGTTATTATTTTGTGTAGTGTTCAGTTTGTTCAATTAAAACATGACGAACACTTACCACGCTGCATTTTGGTCCTCCTCTCCTTCCACCAACGAGAAGCGTTACAGTCCCACAGTTGACAGTGCATGTCTGAGCAAATGCCAAGAGGTCGATGGAATTGTCCGTAGAGTTCCGAGACAGGATTGTGTCGAGGCACCGATCTGGGGAAGGGTACCAAAACATTTCTGCAACATTGAAGGTCCCCAAGAACACAGTGTCCTCCATCATTCTTAAATGGAGAAGTTTAGAACCACCAAGAGAGCTAGCCACCCAGCCAAACTGAGCAATTGGGGGAGAAGGGCCTTGGTCAGGGAGGTGACCAAGAACCTGATGGTCACTCTAACAGAGCTCTAGAGTTCCTCTGTGGAGATGGGAGAACCTTTCAGAAGGACAGCCAACTTTGCAGCACTTCATGGTAGAGTGGCCAGATAGAAGCCACTCCTCAGTAAAAGGCACATGACAGCCCGCTTGGAGTTTGACAAAAGGCACCGAAAGACCCAGACCATGAGAAACAATATTCTCTGTTCTGATGAAATCAAGATTGAACTATTTTGCCATGAATGCCAAGCGTCACGTCTGGAGGAAACCTGGCACCATCCCCACGGTGAAGCATGGTGGTGGCAGCATCATGCCGTGGGGATGTTTTTCAGTGACAGGTACTGGGAGAGTAGTCAAGATCGAGGCAATGATGAATGGAGCAAAGTACAGAGAGATACTTGTTGAAAACCTGCTCCACAGTGCTCAGGACCTCAGAGTGGGGTGAAGGTTTACCTTCCAACAGGACAATGACCCTAAGCACACAACCAATACAACACAGGAGTGGCTTTGGGACAAGACTCTGAATGTCCTTGAGTGGCCCAGCCAGAGCCCGGACTTGAACCCGATCTAACATCTCTGGAAAGACCCGAAAATAGCTGTGCAGCATCGCTCCCCATCCAACCTGACAGAGCTTGAGAGGATCTGCAGAGAAGAATGGGAGAAACTCCCTCAAAGTCCTGAGTAAACGGTCTGAATACTTATGTAAATATGATATTTCTGTTTTTTTGTAATACATTTGCAAAAATGTCTAAAAAACTATTTTTGTTTTGTTATTGTGGGGTATTGTGTGTAGATTGATGAGGAAAATAAACAATTTAATCAATTTTAGAATAAGGCTGTAATGTACCAAAATGTGGAAAAAGTCAAGGGGTCTGAATACTTTACGAAGGCACTGTATATTATTTAGTATATGTAAAGACTAGATTAAATCAAGTATAGTCTGATGGGTGAAGCTATTAGCCTATCACTTGTGAATTATATATTATCACTTGTGAATGATGCCGATCATAAGGCAAGAAACCATGCATTTTTTGAGACTTTTTCAAGTCATAGTGGCACGTTGCCTTGCCCATGCATCCCGTAAGATGACGCTGGAGTAGATGGCAGACGTTTTACGTGCCCCCAGTCGATTGTGTTTCTTTGTTCGCTTATTTTTGTTGTTTGTAACTTATTTTTTAACTTATTTGGTACATAATTTTGCCACTACCGTCTCTTATGACCAAAAATAACGGACTACGGTTACTCACCATGGACTAGCAGAATCCTCTTTTTTTAAGACAAGGGGCGGCGGTCTATGTATTTTTGTAAATAACAGCTGTTGCATGATATCTAAGGAAGTCTAGAGCTATTTCTCGCCTAAGGTAGAGTATCACATGATAAGCTGTAGACCACACTACAAACCGAGAGAGTTTTCATCTGTATTCTTTGTAGCTGTTTATATACCACCACAGTCAGAGGCTGGCACAAAGTCACCATTGAATGAGCTGTATTCCGACCTGAAGCAAACAAATAAAATGCTCACTCCTAGTAACCGGGGACTTTATTGCAGGGAAACTTACATCCGTTTTACCAAATTTCTATCAGCATGTTAAATGTGCAACCATATACTCCATACACAGAGACGCATACAAAGCCCTGCCTCGCCCTCCATTTGGCAAATCTAGCCATAATTATATCCTCCTGATTCCTGCTTACAAGCAAATATTAAAGCAGGAAGCACCAGTGACTAGATCAATAAAAAAGTGGTCAGATGAAGCAGATGCTAAGCTACAGGACTGTTTTGCTAGCACAGACTGTCATTGGCTTCATCAATAAGTGCATTGATGATGTTGTCCCCACAGTGACCGTACTTACATACCTCAACCAGAAGCCATGGATTACAGGCAGCATCCGCACTGAGCTAAAGGCTAGAGCAGCCGGTTTCAAGGTGCGGGACTCTAAACAGGAACCTAATAAGAAATCCCCCTATGCTCTCCGACGAGCCACCAAACAGGCAAAACATCAATATAGGACCAAGAACAAATCGTACTTCACTGGCTCTGACGCTCGCTGGATATGAGGAGCTTGCAAACCATTACAGACAATAAGGGGAAGAACAGCTGAGAGCTGACCAATTGACACGAGTCTACCAGACGAGTTGAACTACTTCTATGCTCGCTTCTAGGTAAATAACAATGAAACATTCATGAGAGCACCAGCTGTTCCGGGAAGACTGTGTGATCATGCACTACGCAGCCGATGTAAGTAAGACCTTTAAACAGGTCAACATTCAGAAGGCCGCAGGGCCAGATGGATTACCAGGACATGTACTCCGACCAACTGACTAGTGTCTTCACTGACATTTTCAACCTCTCCCAGTCTGAGTCTGTAATACCAACATGTTTTAAGCAGACCACCATAGTCCCTGTGCCCAAGAACACTAAGGTAACCTGCCTAAACGACTACCGACCCATAGCACTCACGTCTGAAGCCATGAAGTGCCTTGATGTGAGCCATGACCAGCCTTTCAACACCATCATCCCAGAATCCCTAGACCCACTCCAATTTGCATACCGCCCTCAACAGATCCACAGATGATGCAATCTCCATTGTACTCCACACTGCCCTTTCCCACCTGGACAAAGGGAACACCTATATGAGAATGCTATTCACTGACCACAGCTCAGCGTTCAACACCATAGTGCCATCAAAGCTCATCAATAAGCTAAGGACCCTGGGACTAAACACTTCCCTCTGCAACTGTATCCCCAACTTTCTGATGGGCCGCCCCCCAGGTGGTGAGGGTAGGTAACAACAGATCCACCACGCTGATCCTCAACACAGGGGCCACTCAGGGTTGCATGCTCAGTCCCCTCCTGTACTCCCTGTTAACTCATGACTGCACGGCCAGGCACGACTCCAACACCATCATTAAATTGGTCTGATCAACGACAACGACAAGACAGCCTATTGGGAGGAGGTCAGAGACCTGACCATGTGGTGCCAGGACAACCACCTCTCCCTCAATGTGATCAATACAAAGGAGATGATTGTGGACTACAGGAAAAAGAGGAAAGAGCACAGCCCCATTCTCATCGACGGGGCTGCAGTGGAGAAGGTTGAGAGCTTCAAGACCCTTTATGTCCACATCACCAACAAACTAACATTGTTCAAGCACACCATGACAGTCGTGAAGAGGACACAACAAAACCTATTCCCCCTCAGGAGACTGAAAAGATTTGGTATGGGTCCTCAGATCCTCAAAAGGTTCTACAGCTGCACCATCTAGAGCATCCTGGCTGGTTGCATCACTGCCTGGTATGGCAACTGCTCGGCCTCCAACCAGAAGGCTCTACAGAGAGTAGTCAAACGGCCCACTACATCACTGGGGCCAAGCTTCCTGCCATCCAGGACCTCTATACCAGGCGGTGTCAGAGGAAGGCCCTAAAAATGGTCAAAGACTCCAGCCACCCTAGTCATAGACTGTTCTCTTCTGCTACCGCACGGCAAGCGGTACCGGAGTGCCATGTCTAGGTCCAAGAGCCTTCTAAAAAGCTTCTACCCCCAAGCCATAAGACTCCTGAACATCTTGTCAAGTGGCTACCCAGACTATTTGTATTGCCCCCCCACCACCTCTTTGCACCACTGCTACTCTCTGTTGTCTATGCATCGTCACTTTAATAACTCTACCTACATGTACATACTACCTCCAATACCAATGCCCCTACACATTTTGTTGGCTGACGAAATGTAAATGTGGACAGTTCTTCCAATATCTTCAATATGCACCTCGGAATTGGATAAGGATGGTGCAGTTGCGTCCCCGATGTGTCTGTCTTCACTTGTGGCCTGTGAGAAAGACTGGATCATTTGATGAAAATCCATGTGAGTGAGTGGTGATTTGGTGCACGCAGCACTCAGGGAGATGCATGGATTTTTTTTAGGGTGCATTACGGCCACACAAGAGGATGTCGCCGGGAAATTCGAGGCATTATCAAGTGCTTGTCAAATTGTGAATGAGAGACTGATGAATTGTGTACAGCCTTCAAGCGACTTTTTTCAAATCATCATTAGAGTTGCATCATGCAGCCTTACAATGTATTAGAAATCTAAACATATAGCCCAACCTTTGTAGAACAACTAAAGTTACATTAATAACTCTAAATTATGCATGTAGGAGTAACTATTTTTTGTTAACTGCTCAACACAGAATAGTCACATGTGCGCACTCCCTGAAATCGTTTGGAGAAAATATCCTTTCTATTTTATTCAGCTTTGTTCAATTGTATTCTTCATACTATAAAATAATATTAAATAATGCCACAGAATTCTAATTAAATCTTGTCTGCTTAAGGAATTAGTGTAGCCCACATCCAGATCAGGACCTAACATAAGGACAAGTCAGACTATACTATTCTGTTAATCTGAAATAGACTACATTTTCTTTAGACCTGTCTAAAATAAATAATGGATTTATTGTGAAAGTGTAGGCTATATTACATGGACTTATTAGATTTATTACATTTTAAAAATGTAAACGTTCCAAAGGTCTACATTAGTGGCTTGTATGTTATTTGTGGAAGCCAGGAGATGCTAAATGTGTTAATGTTTATTAACGGTAAATTGCAGTGAGACCAGCAGTTATTGCTTGACAATCACCAGCTGACTAAATTTGTGATTGCCACAACCCTACCCAGACCACACCCAGACCACTCCCAGAGCACTCCCAGACACTCCCAGACCACAACCAGACCACTCCCAGATCACAACCGGACCACAACCAAACCACTCCCAGACCACAACCAGACCACTCCCAGACCACAACCAGACCACACACAGACCACTCCCAGACCACAACCAGACCACTCCCAGACCACTCCCAGACCACAACCAGACCACTCCCAGACCACTCTCAGACCACACCCAGACCACTTCCAGACCACTGTAATGGAAATGTCCTATATTACCAAATCACAAGAGAGCAAACCACACACAAGACAGAGTTATCATAAAGTCCATCTTTAATTATATGAGCTCCATCATAACCCTGTGACCCTGTGATCAATTCAGTGTCTATAAATGAATTCTCTGAGAGTGTCAACATAATGGCAACTGAGATCCTTTATAGCAAAGATCCACCCCCCTAGTCGACATGACAAATAACAGATCTTAAGAACATTATACAAAGAAACATTTTACTTGAGAGAGGAGTATCCCATCGCCAGACAGTATTTAGCTATAAATTATCATTCAGTTTGGTCTCCTAAACGAATCTCTTATCTCGTTCTTGGTACAAAATAGTACCAAGACATTACCTCATCCAATGGTATATATCAATTGTCATTTTAGACACTCCCTTCTGGACAAGATCACAGAGAGACAGTGACTGGCACACAGACATCTTGGAGCCACCTATCTGGTTCTCCATTTATCACCCCATCCCTTCACATGGTTTAGGAATAGTTTACAGACACATTCACAGATAAGACGAACCTTTCCCCTCTCTGGGGCCCAATGTAACTTAGCCCTAGCAGGAAAGGGATAACTGCAATTGCAAACAGTATTATCCAAAAGAAGACATTCCAATGACAAATATCTCACATAAGCATGCAATAAAATGAATTTAAAAAAATCTTATTTGTAAATGTGACCTAAAGAATTCTGATTCTGCCACGACACCACACCATGAGCACTCTCAGACCACTTCCTGACCACTCCCAGACCACTTCCTGACCACTCCCAGACCACACCATGAGCACTCTCAGACCACTTCCTGACCACTCCCAGACCACACCCAGACCACTCCCAGACCACACCATGAGCACTCTCAGACCACTTCCTGACCACTCCCAGACCACACCCAGACCACTCCCAGACCACACCATGAGCACTCTCAGACCACTTCCTGACCACTCCCAGACCACACCCAGACCACTCCCAGACCACACCATGAGCACTCTCAGACCACTTCCTGACCACTCCCAGACCACACCCAGACCACTCCCAGACCACACCATGAGCACTCTCAGACCACTTCCTGACCACTCCCAGACCACACCCAGACCACTCCCAGACCACACCATGAGCACTCTCAGACCACTTCCTGACCACTCCCAGACCACACCCAGACCACTCCCAGACCACACCATGAGCACTCTCAGACCACTTCCTGACCACAACCAGACCACACCCAGACCACTCCCAAACCACACCATGAGCACTCTCAGACCACTTCCTGACCACTCCCAGACCACACCCAGACCACTCTCAGACCACTTCCTGACCACTCCCAGACCACACCCAGACCACTCCCAGACCACACCCAGACCACTCCCAGACCACACCATGAGCACTCTCAGACCACTTCCTGACCACTCCCAGAGCACACCCAGACCACTCCCAAACCACACCATGAGCACTCTCAGACCACTTCCTGACCACTCCCAGAGCACACCCAGACCACTCCCAAACCACACCATGAGCACTCTCAGACCACTTCCTGACCACAACCAGACCACACCCAGACCACTCCCAGACCACACCATGAGCACTCTCAGACCACTGCCTGACCACTCCCAGACCACTCCCAGACCACACCATGAGCACTCTCAGAGCACTTATAGACCACTCCCAGACCACACCCAGACCACTCCCAGACCACACCATGAGCACTCTTAGACCACTTCCTGACCACTCCCAGACCACACCCAGACCACTCCCAGACCACACCATGAGCACTCTCAGACCACTTCCTGACCACAACCAGACACACACAGACCACTCCCAAACCACACCATGAGCACTCTTAGACCACTTCCTGACCACTCCCAGACCACACCCAGACCACTCCCAGACCACACCATGAGCACTCTCAGACCACTTCCTGACCACAACCAGACCACACCCAGACCACTCCCAAAATACATTTTGACCACTCCCAAGACCACTTCCTGACCACTCCCAAACCACACCCAGACCACTCCCAGACCACACCATGAGCACTCTCAGACCACTTCCTGACCACTCCCAGACCACACCCAGATCACTCCCAAACCACACCATGACCACTCCCAGACCACTTCCTGACCACTCCCAGACCACACCCACACTACACCACATCAGTGTATGCGTGATCCACAATCACAACTGGAGGGGTGTCTGTGGTGTTGTTTGTCGAGGGAAGTTTGGGAGGAGAAGGTCTAGTCATGGGTCCCACCAAACTACGCTTCATTGGATTATGTTTTAACTAAATAAATATTTTAGGTTGAGACGCTTGTTTCCTTTGGGTTTGATTAGAGATGGCTTGGCACACCAATATGAGAACTAAGCATTCTCTGCAATAAAGGGATGGATAGAAGCACTCTAGAGGGCTTCCCTCTATTATTGGGCAACACATTGTTACTGTTACCAGGGCTCACCATCTAAAACAGTGTTGCTGTAATTATGTTGGTCTGCGCATACAACATATCAAATCAAAATCAAATCAAATGTTATCTGTCACACGCGCTGAATACAACAGGTCTAGGTAGACCTTACATGCTTACATACAAGCCCTTAACCAACAATGCCGTTTTAAGAAAAAAATAAGTGTTAAGAAAGTATTTGCTAAATAAACTTAAGTAAATAAATAATTAAAAAATAGAAATGAAAAATAGAAGAAAATAGAAAAATAACAAATAATTAAATAGCAACAGTAAAACAACAGTAGCGAGGCTATATCAATCAATCAAATGTATTTATAAAGCCCTTTTACATTAGCAGATGTCACAAAGTGCTATACAGAAACCCAGCCTAAAACCCCAAGCAGCAAGCAATGCAGGTGTAGAAGCACGGTGGAAGGCAGGAAAGGCAGGAACCTAGGAAGAAACCTAGAGAGGAACAAGGCTCTGAGGGGTGGAGATTATAACAGTACATGGCCATTAAAGGCCAGATTGTTCTCCAAGATGTTCAAATATTCATAGATGACCAACACTGTCAAATAAAAATCACAGGGGTTGTAGAGGGTGCAACAGGCCAGTACATCTGGAGTAAATGTCACTTGGCATTCAGAGGTCAAAATAGCAGGTGCAGTAGAGGGAGAGAGAGTTGAAACAGCAGGTCTGGGACAAGGTAACACGTCCAGTGAACAAGTCAGGGTTCCATAGCCGCAGGCAGAAGAGTATCGGTACAGAGTCAATGTGCGGAGGCACAGGTTAGCCAATGTAATTTAGGTCAAATGTACACTACCATTCCAAAATTTGGGATTACTTAGAAATGTCCTTGTTTTATAAAGAAAAGCATTTTTTTTGTCTATTAAAATAACAGCAAATTGATCAGAAATACAGTGTAGATATTGTTAATGTTGTCAATGACTATTGTAGCTGGAAACGGCATATTTTTTTATGGAATATCTACATAGGCCCATTATCAGCAATCATCACTCCTGTGTTCCAAAGGCATGTTGTGTTAGCTAATCCAAGTTTATAATTTTAAAGGGCTAATTTATCATTAGAAAACCATTTTGCAATTATGATAGCACAGCTGAAAATGGTTGTCCTGATTAAAGAAGCAATACAACTGTCCTTCTTTAGACTAGTTGAGTATCTGGAGCATCAGCATTTGTGGGTTCGATTACTGGCTCAAAATGGCCAGAAACAAAGAACTTTCTTCTGAAACTCGTCAGTCTATTCTTGTTCTGAGAAATGAAGGCTATTCCATGCGAGAAATTGCCAAGAAACTGAAGATCTTGTACAACGTTGTGTACTACTCCCTACACCGAACAGCGCAAACTGTCTCAAACCAGAAAAAATAGAGGAATGGGAGGCCCTGGTGCACAGCTGATCAAGAGGACAAGTACATTTGAGTGTCTAGTCTGTGAAACAGATGCCTCACAAGTCCTCAACTGGCAGCTTCATTAAATAGTACCCGCAAAACACCAGACTCAATGTCAACAGTGAAGAGGCGACTCCGGGATGCTGGCCTTCTAGGCAGAGTTGCAAAGAAAAAGCCATATCTCAGACTGGCCAATAAAAATAAAATATTCAGATGGGCAAAAGAACACAGACACTGGACAGAGGAACTCTGCCTAGAAGGCCAGTATACCGGAGTCACCTCTTCACTGTATTTCTGATCAATTTGATGTTATTTTTATCAACACAAAATTAGCTTTTCTTTCAAAAACAAGGACATTTCTAAGTGAACACAAACTTTTTAACGGTAGTGTACATGTAGTTAGAGGTAAAGTGCATAGATAATAAACAGAGAGGAGCAGCAGCGTAAAAATGGGGGGAGGGGCCACTCCCCTCCATCTCTGCCTCTTTCTCCCTCTATTCCCCCCTCTACCCCCACCCCCCTCTCTCTATGTGTTGATCCATACATTTCATGCATTACGTTTGGTCTTTGGGTCAGGGAGGGAGTAGGAATGGAGCAGGGCCAGCGTTAGCCATATGCTTCTAGTGATCAGGCCTCAAAAAGCCCTCGTAAGCTCTCCAGTGACGGTGATGTGTTGCTGGCTGGGCGTTTGACAGATGAATATAGGTCTAGAGCTAAAGAAGAGATGGAGGGTTCTGATTCTGGTCCTGCTCAATAAACAGGATGTAATGGGGCGGGGGGAGATGCAGACTGCATCGTGACTTTGAATAGGCCTGTGTACTGAAGGTGCAATCATGTATGTGATTATATGAATGGTTAATGACAGTGGAGACGGATAGATAAATGAAAGAATAGATGGCTAGAGGCCCTCCTGTTGATTAATGGATGGCAGATGAATGTAAGACTTTATATGCCACTTGAGGTTTCAAAGCTCTGTTTTCAACCTGTTGCTTTTCATTCATTGGTTGCAGCGGAGCCCAGAGACTGGTAGCACAATGAGCCTGTCACAATAGCGGTTAATTGAACAGATGCGGTCTGGTGAGGTGGGTGGTCTGACTTTTACACAATTAATTTACGATCTTATTGAACTGTCTCTGGATTGTCTCTCTCTCTCTCTCAATTCAATGGTGTTTCTTGGCATGGGAAACAATTGTCTGCATTGACAAAGCTAGTGAAATTGATAATGAATAAAACTGAAATTAACTATCTGAAATTAACAGTAAACATTCCAAATTATATTATGGCAAATCTACAGTGTTGTAACAATGTGCAAATAGTTGAAGTACAAAAAGGAAAATAAATAAACATAAATATGGGTTGTATTTAGAATGGTGTTTGTTCTTCACTGGTTTCCCTTGTCTTTGGGGCGGCAGGTATACTAGTGGTTAGAGTGTTGGGCCAGTAACCAAAAGGTTGCTCGATCATATCCCCAAGCTGACAAGGTAAAAAATATCTAGTTCTGCCCCTGAACAATGCAGTTAATCTGCTGTTCACAGGCTGTCATTGTAACTAAGAATTTGTTCTTAACCTGACTTGCCAAGTTAAATAAAATTCTTGTGGAAACACGTCACGAATCTTGCTTCTGTGACGTCACACTGTGGCATTTCACCGTATGCATATTGGAGTTGGATTTGTTTTCAAATTCTTTGTGGGTCTGTGTAATCTGAGGAAAATATGTGTCTCTAATATGGTCATACATTTGGCAGGAGGTTAGGTAGTGCAGCTCAGTTTCCATCTAATTTTGTCGCCAGTGTTCACATAGCCTGTCTTTTCTAGAGAGCCAGGTCTGCCTACAGTGACCTCTCTCAATAGCAAGGTTATGCTCACTGAGTCTGTACATAGTCAAAGCTTTCCTTCATTTTTTGTCAGTCACAGTGGTCAGGTATTCTGCCACTGTGTACTCTCGGTTTAGGGCCAAATAGATTCCAGTTTGCACAGTTTTCTGGTTAATTCTTTCCAATATTCTTTTTGTTTTCTCATGATATGTTTTGGTCTAATTGTGTTCATATCCTGGGGCTCTGTGGAGTCTGTTTGTGTTTGTGAACAGAGCCCCAGTACCAGCTTGCTGAGGGGACTTTTCTCTAGATGTATCTTTCTGTAGGTGAAGGCTTTGTTATGGAAGTTTTGGGAATTGCTTCCTTTGAGGTGGTTGTAGAATTGAATGGCTCTTTTCGTTAATGGGTGTTGTCCTAATTCTGCTCTGCATGCATTATTTGGTGCTTTATCTTGTACACGGAGGATGTTTTTGCAGAATTCTGCAGAACTCATTTTGATGTTGGTAATCGGAAACCTGACCTCACAGTGATAAAGGGCAATGAATTCTATCACTGATTCAAGTATTTTTAGCCAGATCCTAATTGGGATGTTGAATTTTATGTTCCTTTTGATGGCGTAAAATCCCTTTCTTGCTTTGTCTCTCAAATCGTTCACAGCTTATTGGAAGTTACCTGTGGTGCTGATGTTTACACTGAGGTAGGTATAGTTTTTGTGTGTTCTCGGGCAATGCTCTCGAGATTACATTTTTTTTCGTGGTCCTGACAACTGGACCTTTTTTGGAACACCATTATTTTTATCGTACTGAAATTCACTGTCAGTGCACAAGGCTGACAGGATCTGTGCAGAAGTTCTAGGTTCTGCTGTAGGGCCTCATTGGTTGAGGACAGAAGCTCCAGATCATCAGCAAACAGTAGACATTTAACTTCAGAGTCTCGTAGGGTGAGGCCGGCTGCTGCAGACGTTTCTAGTACCCTCGCCAATTGGTATATGTTGAAGAGGGTGTGGCTCAAGCTGCATTCCTGTCTCACCCCACAGCCCTGTGGAAAGAAATGTGTGGTTTTTGCACTTGTTGATTGTTTACATTGATTTAATAATGTTGTATGCTTTACCCCCAACACCCCTTTCCATCCACGTATATAGCAGACTCTCATGCCAAATTGAGTCAAAAGCTTTTTATAATCATCAAAGCATGAGAAGACTGCTTTTATTTTATTGTATTTGATTGTCAATTTTTTTTATTTTTTTTATTTCACCTTTATTTAACCAGGTAGGCTAGTTGAGAACAAGTTATCATTCGCAACTGCGACCTGGCCAAGATAAAGCATAGCAATTCGACACATACAACAACACAGAGTTACACATGGAATAAACAAAACATAGTCAATAATACAGTAGAAAAAAACAAAAGAAAAAGTCTATATACAGTGAGTGCAAATGAGGTAAGATAAGGGAGTTAAGGCAATAAATAGGCCATGGTGGTGAAGTAATTACAATATAGCAATTAAACACTGGAATGGTAGACGTGCAGAAGATGAATGTGCAAGTAGAGATACTGGGGTGCTAAGGAGCAAGATAAATAAATAAATACAGTATTGGGATGAGGTAGATAGATGGGCTGTATATAGATGGGCAATGTACAGGTGCAGTGATCTGTGAGCTGCTCTGGTGCTTAAAGCTAGTGAGGAAGATATGAGACACCAGCTTCAGTGATTTTTACAGTTCGTTCCAGTCATTGGCAACAGAGAACTGGAAGGAAAGGCAGCCAAAGGAGGAATTGGCTCTGGGGGTGACCAGTGAGTTATACCTGCTGGAGCTCGTGCGACGAGTGGGTGCTGCTATGGTGACCAGTGAGTTGAGATAAGGCGGGGCTTTACCTAGCAGATACTTGTAGATAACCTGTAGCCAGTGGGTTTTTATTTTTTATTTTTTTATTTCACCTTTATTTAACCAGGTAGGCTAGTTGAGAACAAGTTCTCATTTACAACTGCGACCTGGCCAAGATAAAGCATAGCAGTGTGAACAGACAACACATAGTTACACACGGAGTAAACAATTAACAAGTCAATAACACAGTAGAAAAAAAAGGGGAGTCTATATACAATGTGTGCAAAAGGCATGAGGAGGTAGGCGAATAATTACAATATTGCAGATTAACACTGGATTGATAAATGATCATGTACAGGTAGAGATATTGGTGTGCAAAAGAGCAGAAAAGTAAATAAATAAAAACTGTGGGGATGAGGTAGGTGAAAATGGGTGGGCTATTTACCAATAGATTATGTACAGCTGCAGCGATCGGTTAGCTGCTCAGATAGCTGATGTTTGAAGTTGGTGAGGGAGATAAAGGTCTCCAACTTCAGCGATTTTGCAATTCGTTCCAGTCACAGGCAGCAGAGTACTGGAACGAAAGGCGGCCGAATGAGGTGTTGGCTTTAGGGATGATCAGTGAGATACACCTGCTGGAGCGCGTGCTACGGATGGGTGTTGCCATCGTGACCAGTGAACTGAGATAAGGCGGAGCTTTACCTAGCATGGCCTTGTAGACGACCTGGAGCCAGTGGGTCTTGCGACGAATATGTAGCGAGGGCCAGCCGACTAGAGCATACAAGTCGCAGTGGTGGGTAGTATAAGGTGCTTTAGTGACAAAACGGATGGCACTGTGATAAACTGCATCCAGTTTGCTGAGAAGAGTGTTGGAAGCAATTTTGTAGATGACATCGCCGAAGTCGAGGATCGGTAGGATAGTCAGTTTTACTAGGGTAAGCTTGGCAGCGTGAGTGAAGGAGGCTTTGTTACGGAATAGAAAGCCGACTCTTGATTTGATTTTCGATTGGAGATGTTTGATATGGGTCCACATATTCAAGGTCGGAACCATCCAGTGTGATGATGCTAGTCGGGCAAGCGGGTGCAGGCAGCGATCGGTTGAAAAGCATGCATTTGGTTTTACTAGCATTTAAGAGCAGTTGGAGACCACGGAAGGAGTGTTGTATGGCATTGAAGCTCGTTTGGAGGTTAGATAGCACAGTGTCCAATGACGGGCCGAAAGTATATAGAATGGTGTCGTCTGCGTAGAGGTGGATTAGGGAATCGCCTGCAGCAAGAGCAACATCATTGATATATACAGAGAAAAGAGTCGGCCCGAGATTTGAACCCTGTGGCACCCCCATAAAGACTGCCAGAGGACCGGACAGCATGCCCTCCGATTTGACACACTGCACTCTGTTTGCAAAGTAGTTGGTGAACCAGGCAAGGCAGTCATCAGAAAAACCGAGGCTACTGAGTCTGCCGATAAGAATATGGTGATTGACAGAGTCGAAAGCCTTGGCAAGGTCGATGAAGACGGCTGCACAGTACTGTCTTTTATCGATGGCCGTTTTGATATCGTTTAGTACCTTTAGCGTGGCTGAGGTGCACCCGTGACCGGCTCGGAAACCAGATTGCACAGCGGAGAAGGTACGGTGGGATTCGAGATAGTCAGTGACCTGTTTGTTGACTTGGCTTTCGAAGACCTTAGATAGGCAGGGCAGGATGGATATAGGTCTGTAACAGTTTGGGTCCAGGGTGTCTCCCCCTTTGAAGAGGGGGATGACTGCGGCAGCTTTCCAATCCTTGGGGATCTCAGACGATATGAAAGAGAGGTTGAACAGGCTGGTAATAGGGGTTGCGACAATGGCGGCGGATAGTTTCAGAAATAGAGGGTCCAGATTGTCAAGCCCAGCTGATTTGTACGGTTCCAGGTTTTGCAGCTCTTTCAGAACATCAGCAATCTGGATTTGGGTAAAGGAGAACCTGGAGAGGCTTGGGCGAGTAGCTGCGGGGGGGGGGGGGGAGCTGTTGGCCGAGGTTGGAGTAGCCAGGCGGAAGGCATGGCCAGCCGTTGAGAAATGCTTGTTGAATTTTTCGATAATCATTTATCGGTGGTGACCGTGTTACTTAGCCTCAGTGCAGTGGGCAGCTGGGAGGAGGTGCTCTTGTTCTCCATGGACTTCACAGTGTCCCAGAACTTTTTGGAGTTGGAGCTACAGGATGCAAATTTCTGCCTGAAGAAACTGGCCTTAGCTTTCCTGACTGACTGAGTGTATCGGTTCCTGACTTCCCTGAACAGTTGCATATCACGGGGACTATTCGATGCTATTGCAGTCCGCCACAGGATGTTTTTGTGCTGGTCGAGGGCAGTCAGGTCTGGAGTGAACCAAGGGCTATATCTGTTCTTAGTTCTGCATTTTTTGAACGGAGCATGCTTATCTAAAATGGTGAGGAAGTTACTTTTAAAGAATAACCAGGCATCCTCAACTGACGGGATGAGGTCAATGTCCTTCCAGGATACCCGGGCCAGGTCGATTAGAAAGGCCTGCTCACAGACGTGTTTTAGGGAGCGTTTGACAGTGATGAGGGGTGGTCGTTTGACTGCGGCTCCGTAGCGGATACAGGCAATGAGGCAGTGATCGCTGAGATCCTGGTTGAAGACGGCCGAGGTGTATTTGGAGGGCCTGTTGGTCAGGATGACGTCTATGAGGGTGCCCTTGTTTAGAGATTTAGGGTTGTATCTGGTGGGTTCCTTGATGATATGTGTGAGATTGATGGCATCTAGCTTAGATTGTAGGACTGCCGGGGTGTTAAGCATATCCCAGTTTAGGTCACCTAACAGAACAAACTCTGAAGCTAGATGGGGGCGATCAATTCACAAATGGTGTCCAGGGCACAGCTGGGAGCTGAGGGAGGTCGGTAGCAGGCGGCAACAGTGAGAGACTTATTTCTGGAGAGAGTAATTTTTAAGATAAGTAGTTCGAACTGTTTGGGTATGGACCTGGAAAGTATGACATTACTTTGCAGGCTCTCTCTGCAGTAGACTGCAACTCCTCACCCTTTGGCAGTTCTATCTTGACCGAAAATGTTATAGTTGGCTATGGAAATCTCCAAATTTTTGGTGGCCTTCCTGAGCCAGGATTCAGACACGGCAAGGACATCAGGGTTAGCAGAGTGTGCTAAAGCAGTGAGTAAAACAAACTTAGGGAGGAGGCTTCTGATGTTGACATGCATGAAACCAAGGCTTTTTCGATCACAGAAGTCAACAAATGAGGGTGCCTGGGGACATGCAGGGCCTGGGTTTACCTCCACATCACCCGCGGAACAGAGGAGGAGTAGTATGAGGGTGCGGCTAAAGGCTATCAAAACTGGTCGCCGAGAGCGGTGGGGACAGAGAATAAAAGGAGCAGATTTCTGGGCATAGTAGAATATATTCAGGGCATAATGCGCAGACAGGGGTATGGTGGGGTGCGGGTACAGCGGAGGTAAGCCCAGGCACTGGGTGATGATGAGAGAGGTTGCATCTCTGGACATGCTGGTTGTAATGAGTGAGGTCACCGCATGTGTGGGAGGTGGGACAAAGGGGGTATCAGGGGTATGAAGAGTGGAACTAGGGGCTCCATTGTAAACTAAAACAATGATAACTAACCTGAACAACAGTATACAAGGCATATTGACATGTGAGAGAGACATACAGGGAGGCATACAGTAATCACAGGTGTTGAATTGGGAGAGCTAGCTAAAACAGTAGGTGAGACAACAACAGCTAATCAGCTAGCACAACAACAGCAGGTAAAATGGCGTAGACTAGGCAGGGAGGGTCGGATTAACTACACACAGAGACTGAGTGCGGCTGGGGCCGACAGATAAAACATAAACAAGCAGAATGGAGTACCGTGATTAATGGACAGTCCAGCATGCATCAGCTATGTAGCCAGGACAATGGGGAACAAAGGGCACACTTATACAATTACTAATCGATGGGAATAGGTGTGTGTAATGACACAGTTCCAGAGGGATCCGTGACAATGGCATTTTAATGAATATACAGTCGGAAGTTTACATACACAGGTTGGAGTCATTAAAACTCATTTTTCAAGCACTCCACAAATTTCTTGTTAAACAAACTATAGTTTTGGCAAGTCGGTTAGGACACAAGTAATTTTTCCAACAATTGTTTACAGACAGATTATTTCACTTATAATTCACTGTATAACAATTCCAGTGGGTCAGAAGTTCATATACATTAAGTTGACTGTGCCTTTGAACAGCTTGGAGAATTCCAGAAAATGCTTTAGAAGCTTCTGATAGGCTAATTGGACAATGACCCCAAGTATACTTTCAAAGTTGTGGCAAAATGGCTTAAGGACCACAAAGTCAAGGTATTGTAGAGGCCGCCACAAAGCCCTGACCTCAATCCAGTGCAAAATTTGTGTGCAGAACTGAAAAAGTGTGTGCAAGCAAGGAGGCCTACGAACCTGACTCAGTTACACTAGCTCTGTCCAGAGGAATGAGCCAAAATTCACCCAACTTATTGTGGGAAGTTTGTGGAAGGCTACCCGAAATGGTTGACCCAAGTTAAACAATTTAAAGGCAATGCTACCAAATACTAATTGAGTGTATGTAAACTGAGAATGTGATGAAAGAAATAAAAGCTGAAATAAATCCTTCTATCCACTATTACTCTGACATTTCACATTCTTAAAATAAAGTGGTGATCCTAATTGACCTAAGTCAGGGAATGTTAACTAGGATTAAATGTCAGGAATTGTGAAAAACTGAGTTTAAATATATTTGGCAAAGGTGTATGTAAACTTCCGACTTCAAATGTAAGTGTGCATATGACAGCGGTCAAAAATAGTGTAGAATTCAGTTATTTTCACATTATTTGCAACCTCACTCGTGCTTACAGTATAGCGTGCATCTTCACGCTACAGTTGGATCTCATTTAGCTGTTATCCCTTGTCCAAACAGCCACCAAATATTTGTCACTTTCACTAGATTTCAACACTTCCCACAAACAAGTCCCTTCCATCCGAAAGTGTTATCCGGGTTCTGTTTTGAGTACATCTGCCCACCAGGCAGTTCCTCCTCCCCGGGAGCTGTTCACAGTTTGGCTCACGCATTGGCTTGCGTGGAATCTTTGCTACTGCCTTGGCCCTCACATGTCTGTCACGTAGCCCATGTGCCAGACTGATGATGAAGTCTCTTCTGCTTATGGGTGATGTTCATGCACTTCTTGAACAACACGTGTGAGTTGTTAGCAGCCAAGTCAAGCATTTTGTGGACCACAGCAACAGGCCAGGGGCGAGTTGCTCCTTTCACCTAGTACAGCCGTGTCATCTGATCCGTGCCAAACATTATCTGACACTTGCTCACCTGCTGCCCGATACGGAAAGCCATTCAGCATGAATCAGAATAATAATCATCAGAGATGTCATGATTTCTTCCCTGCCATCTGAGCCGTTTTCATTCAGATCGTGTAGCAACGCTAACGCAGCATGTGCATCCCTTTCTCTTCGTCTTGGCATTGTAAATTACGCATATGCTCTCACTGTGTAGCGGCTGTAACGTAACAAAATGTGAAAAAAGTGAAGAGGTCTGAATCCTTCCGAATGCACTGTATTGTACTGGTGGCTATTGGTACACCTTGAGGCCCAGCTATTCTACTGTTAAATATGCAGGTGGTCAACCATCATGGCACTTTGAGGATGAAATGCTCAAAAAGTTTTTGTCTATTTTGATATTTGTCTGAAAGTACTGCTCGACGCTAGAGTGTAAAATACACATATTTAGGAAAAGTCAGGGACAGGTGGGTTCTAGGTTTTATTGAAATTACAAAATTGAAAACAGTCAGATTTGACCATCTTGGAGTTTCTAATGTTAAAGGTAATGTTCACTGTAAGGTTTATATTTGTGCTGCGGTGAGTTGGGCATCACTTTTGTGGGGTTTTATCACTTGGATGTCACTGTTCTCAATATAGCCCACAGTTTACTTACGGCTGGGACAGAGGAAAGTCACTAGGCAGCGCGCCTTGTGCCCATTACCCAGACTGACGCATCTGGCGGGTTCAGGTCTGGGTGGTCTGCCATGGGCTTTCATTTAGTATCCGTTGGGGTTGGCTGAGGGCGTGATTATATTTCCTCATAGTATGTTGTGCCGAAGTTGAATGACTGAAAGAGAATGTAAAGTTATGACTATAACTACTGTTCCCTGAGGGAGGGAAACAAGGTACAAGACCTGTTTGGCTCCACGCCACCCATTCCTGGGCTCGGTGAAGAGCGATATATATTTAAGGAATGAATTCGAGCCTCACGATTATCATCTGAGGAAGGCGGGGCTTCCAGCGAGGCGCAGATTTAATTGGCCTTGATTGTAGATCCTTCAACCGAAGTCGCAGGTTTTCGACTCCTCCATAGTATGTTGAACCTTGTTTCCCTTCTTCAGGGAACAGTAGTCATAGTTATAACGTCACGTTTTCTCCACCGCTCAGAGTATGTGTGTTATGATTATAGTGTCACACCCAGAGGGCTCCTGACCTGGTGGTGTTGTATTGAGGGAGATGACAGGTGGTGTTGTATTGAGGAATATAACTGGTGGTGCTGTATTGAGGGAGATGACAGGTGGTGTTGTATTGAGGAATATAACTGGTGGTGCTGTATTGAGGGAGATGAGGGAGATGACTGGTGGTGTTGTATTAAGGGAATATGACTGGTGGTGTTGTATTGAGGGAGGTGACTGGTGGTGTTGTATTGAGGAATATGACTGGTGGTGCTGTATTGAGGGAGATTACTGGTGGTGTTGTATTAAGGGAATATGACTGGTGGTGTTGTATTGAGGGAATATGACTGGTGATGTATTGAGGGAGATGAGGGAGATGACTGGTGGTGTTGTATTAAGGGAATATGACTGGTGATGTATTGAGGGAGATGAGGGAGATGACTGGTGGTGTTGTATTAAGGGAATATGACTGGTGATGTATTGAGGGAGATGACTGGTGGTGTTGTATTAAGGGAATATGACTGGTGGTGTTGTATTGAGGGAGATGACTGGTGGTGTTGAATTGAGGGAGATGACTGGTGGTGTTGTATTGAGGGAGATGACAGGTGTTGTATTGAGGGAGATGACTGGTGGTGTTGTATTGAGGGAAATGACAGGTGGTGTTGTATTAAGGGAATATGATTGGTGGTGTTGTATTGAGGGAAATGACAGGTGGTGTTGTATTAAGGGAATATGATTGGTGGTGTTGTATTGAGGGAGATGACAGGTGGTGTTGTATTGAGGAATATGACTGGTGGTGTTGTATTGAGGGAGATGAGGGAGATGACAGGTGGTGTTGTATTGAGGGAGATAACAGGTGGTGTTGTATTGAGGAATATGACTGGTGGTGTTGTATTTACGGAGATGAGGGAGATGACTGGTGGTGTTGTATTGAGGGAGATGACTGGTGGTGTTGTATTGAGGAATATGACTGGTGTTGTATTAAGGGAATATGACTGGTGGTGTTGTATTGAGGGAGATGACTGGTGTTGTATTAAGGGAATATGACTGGTGGTGTTGTATTGAGGGAGATGAGGGAGATGACTGGTGGTGTTGTATTAAGGGAATATGACTGGTGGTGTTGTATTGAGGGAGGTGAGGAAGATGACTGGTGGTGTTGTATTAAGGGAATATGACTGGTGGTGTTGTATTGAGGGAGATGACAGGTGGTGTTGTATTGAGGAATATGACTGGTGATGTATTGCGGGAGATGAGGGAGATGACTGGTGGTGTTGTATTGAGGGAGATGACTGGTGGTGTTGTATTGAGGGAGGTGAGGAAGATGACTGGTGGTGTTGTATTAAGGGAATATGACTGGTGGTGTTGTATTGAGGGAGATGACAGGTGGTGTTGTATTGAGGAATATGACTGGTGGTGTTGTATTTACGGAGATGAGGGAGATGACTGGTGGTGTTGTATTGAGGGAGATGACTGGTGGTGTTGTATTAAGGGAATATGACTGGTGATGTATTGAGGGAGATGACTGGTGGTGTTGTGTTAAGGGAATATGACTGGTGGTGTTGTATTGAGGGAGATGACATTACATTTACATTTAAGTCATTTGGCAGACGCTCTTATCCAGAGCGACTTACAAATTGGTGAATTCACCTTATGACATCCAGTGGAACAGCCACTTTACAATAGTGCATCTAAATCATTTAAGGGGGGTGGGGTGAGAAGGATTACTTTATCCTATCCTAGGTATTCCTTAAAGAGGTGGGGTTTCAGGTGTCTCCGGAAGGTGGTGATTGACTCCGCTGTCCTGGCGTCGTGAGGGAGTTTGTTCCACCATTGGGGGGCCAGAGCAGCGAACAGTTTTGACTGGGCTGAGCGGGAACTGTACTTCCTCAGTGGTAGGGAGGCGAGCAGGCCAGAGGTGGATGAACGCAGTGCCCTTGTTTGGGTGTAGGGCCTGATCAGAGCCTGGAGGTACTGCGGTGCCGTTCCCCTCACAGCTCCGTAGGCAAGCACCATGGTCTTGTAGCGGATGCGAGCTTCAACTGGAAGCCAGTGGAGAGAGCGGAGGAGCGGGGTGACGTGAGAGAACTTGGGAAGGTTGAACACCAGACGGGCTGCGGCGTTCTGGATGAGTTGTAGGGGTTTAATGGCACAGGCAGGGAGCCCAGCCAACAGCGAGTTGCAGTAATCCAGACGGGAGATGACAAGTGCCTGGATTAGGACCTGCGCCGCTTCCTGTGTGACAGGTGGTGTTGTATTGAGGAATATGACTGGTGGTGTTGTATTGAGGGAATATGACTGGTGATGTATTGCGGGAGATGAGGGAGATGACTGGTGGTGTTGTATTGAGGGAATATGACTGGTGATGTATTGCGGGAGATGAGGGAGATGACTGGTGGTGTTGTATTGAGGGAGATGAGGGAGATGACTGGTGGTGTTGTATTAAGGGAATATGACTGGTGATGTATTGAGGGAGATGACTGGTGGTGTTGTATTAAGGGAATATGACTGGTGGTGTTGTTTTGAGGGAGATGACAGGTGGTGTTTATTGAGGAATATGACTGGTGGTGTTGTATTGAGGGAGATGCCTGGTGGTGTTGTATTGAGGGAGATGAGGGAGATGACAGGTGGTGTTGTATTGAGGGAGATGACAGGTGGTGTTGTATTGAGGAATATGACTGGTGGTGTTGTATTGACGGAGATGAGGGAGATGACTGGTGGTGTTGTATTGAGGGAGATGACTGGTGGTGTTGTATTGAGGAATATGACTGGTGGTGTTGTATTGAGGGAGATGACTGGTGTTGTATTAAGGGAATATGACTGGTGGTGTTGTATTGAGGGAGATGAGGGAGATGACTGGTGGTGTTGTATTAAGGGAATATGACTGGTGGTGTTGTATTGAGGGAGGTGAGGAAGATGACTGGTGGTGTTGTATTAAGGGAATATGACTGGTGGTGTTGTATTGAGGGAATATGACTGGTGATGTATTGAGGGAGATGAGGGAGATGACTGGTGGTGTTGTATTGAGGGAGATGACTGGTGGTGTTGTATTAAGGGAATATGACTGGTGATGTATTGATGGAGATGACTGGTGGTGTTGTATTAAGGGAATATGACTGGTGGTGTTGTATTGAGGGATATGACAGGTGTTGTTGTATTGAGGAATATGACTGGTGGTGTTGTATTGAGGGAGATGACTGGTGTTGTATTAAGGGAATATGACTGGTGGTGTTGTATTGAGGGAGATGAGGGAGATGACTGGTGGTGTTGTATTAAGGGAATATGACTGGTGGTGTTGTTTTGAGGGAGATGAGGGAGATGACTGGTAGTGTTGTATTGGGGAATATGACTGGTGGTGTTGTATTAAGGGATGTGAGGGAGATGACTGGTGGTGTTGTATTAAGGGAATATGACTGGTGGTGTTGTTTTGAGGGAGATGAGGGAGATGACTGGTGGTGTTGTATTGAGGAATATGACTGGTGGTGTTGTATTAAGGGAGGTGAGGGAGATGACTGGTGGTGTTGTACTGAGGAATATGACTGCTGGTGTTGTATTGAGCGAGATGAGGGATATGATTGATGGTGTTGTAATGAGGAATATGACTGGTGGTGTTGTATTGAGGAGATGACTGGTGGTGTTGTAATTAGGCAGATGACTGTTGGTGTTGTAAAAGGAATATGACTGGTGGTGTTGTATTGAGGGAGATGACAGGTGGTGTTGTATTGAGGTAGATGACAGGTGGTGTTGTATTGAGGGAGATGACTGGTGGTGTTGTATTGAGGTAGATGACTGGTGGTGTTGTATTGAGGGAGATGACTGGTTGTGTTGTATTGAGGGAGATGAGGGAGATGACTGGTGGTGTTGTATTAAGGGAATATGACTGGTGGTGTTGTATTGAGGGAGGTGACTGGTGGTGTTGTATTGAGGAATATGACTGGTGGTGCTGTATTGAGGGAGATTACTGGTGGTGTTGTATTGAGGGAGGTGAGGAAGATGACTGGTGGTGTTGTATTAAGGGAATATGACTGGTGGTGTTGTATTGAGGGAATATGACTGGTGATGTATTGAGGGAGATGAGGGAGATGACTGGTGGTGTTGTATTAAGGGAATATGACTGGTGATGTATTGAGGGAGATGACTGGTGGTGTTGTATTAAGGGAATATGACTGGTGGTGTTGTACTGAGGGAGATGACTGGTGGTGTTGTATTGAGGGAGATGACTGGTGGTGTTGTATTGAGGGAGATGACTGGTGTTGTATTGAGGGAGATGACTGGTGGTGTTGTATTGAGGGAAATGACAGGTGGTGTTGTATTAAGGGAATATGATTGGTGGTGTTGTATTGAGGGAGATGACAGGTGGTGTTGTATTGAGGAATATGACTGGTGGTGTTGTATTGAGGGAGATGAGGGAGATGACAGGTGGTGTTGTATTGAGGGAGATAACAGGTGGTGTTGTATTGAGGAATATGACTGGTGGTGTTGTATTTACGGAGATGAGGGAGATGACTGGTGGTGTTGTATTGAGGGAGATGACTGGTGGTGTTGTATTGAGGAATATGACTGGTGGTGTTGTATTGAGGGAGATGACTGGTGTTGAGATGACTGGTGGTGTTGTATTGAGGGAGATGAGGGAGATGACTGGTGGTGTTGTATTAAGGGAATATGACTGGTGGTGTTGTATTGAGGGAGGTGAGGAAGATGACTGGTGGTGTTGTATTGAGGGAGATGACTGGTGGTGTTGTATTAAGGGAATATGACTGGTGATGTATTGATGGAGATGACTGGTGGTGTTGTATTAAGGGAATATGACTGGTGGTGTTGTATTGAGGGATATGACAGGTGGTGTTGTATTGAGGAATATGACTGGTGGTGTTGTATTGAGGGAGATGACTGGTGTTGTATTAAGGGAATATTACTGGTGGTGTTGTATTGAGGGAGATGAGGGAGATGACTGGTGGTGTTGTATTAAAGGAATATGACTGGTGGTGTTGTTTTGAGGGAGATGAGGGAGATGACTGGTGGTGTTGTATTGAGGAATATGACTGGTGGTGTTGTATTAAGGGAGGTGAGGGAGATGACTGGTGGTGTTGTATTAAGGGAATATGGCTGGTGGTGTTGTTTTGAGGGAGATGACTGGTGGTGTTGTATTGAGGAATATGACTGGTGGTGTTGTATTAAGGGAGGTGAGGGTGATGACTGGTGGTGTTGTACTGAGGAATATGACTGCTGGTGTTGTATTGAGGGAGATGAGGGAGATGATTGATGGTGTTGTAATGAGGCAGATGACTGGTGGTGTTGTATTGAGGGAGATGACTGGTGGTGTTGTAATTAGGCAGATGACTGTTGGTGTTGTAAAAGGAATATGACTGGTGGTGTTGTATTGAGGGAGATGACAGGTGGTGTTGTATTGAGGTAGATGACAGGTGGTGTTGTATTGAGGGAGATGACTGGTGGTGTTGTATTGAGGTAGTTGACTGGTGGTGTTGTACTGAGGAATATGACTGCTGGTGTTGTATTGAGCGAGATGAGGGATATGATTGATGGTGTTGTAATGAGGAATATGACTGGTGGTGTTGTATTGAGGGAGATGACTGGTGGTGTTGTACTGAGGAATATGACTGCTGGTGTTGTATTGAGCGAGATGAGGGATATGATTGATGGTGTTGTAATGAGGAATATGACTGGTGGTGTTGTATTGAGGGAGATGACATTACATTTACATTTAAGTCATTTGGCAGACGCTCTTATCCAGAGCGACTTACAAATTGGTGAATTCACCTTATGACATCCAGTGGAACAGCCACTTTACAATAGTGCATCTAAATCATTTAAGGGGGTGGGGTGAGAAGGATTACTTTATCCTATCCTAGGTATTCCTTAAAGAGGTGGGGTTTCAGGTGTCTCCGGAAGGTGGTGATTGACTCCGCTGTCCTGGCGTCGTGAGGGAGTTTGTTCCACCATTGGGGGGCCAGAGCAGCGAACAGTTTTGACTGGGCTGAGCGGGAACTGTACTTCCTCAGTGGTAGGGAGGCGAGCAGGCCAGAGGTGGATGAACGCAGTGCCCTTGTTTGGGTGTAGGGCCTGATCAGAGCCTGGAGGTACTGCGGTGCCGTTCCCCTCACAGCTCCGTAGGCAAGCACCATGGTCTTGTAGCGGATGCGAGCTTCAACTGGAAGCCAGTGGAGAGAGCGGAGGAGCGGGGTGACGTGAGAGAACTTGGGAAGGTTGAACACCAGACGGGCTGCGGCGTTCTGGATGAGTTGTAGGGGTTTAATGGCACAGGCAGGGAGCCCAGCCAACAGCGAGTTGCAGTAATCCAGACGGGAGATGACAAGTGCCTGGATTAGGACCTGCGCCGCTTCCTGTGTGACAGGTGGTGTTGTATTGAGGAATATGACTGGTGGTGTGCGGGAGATGAGGGAGATGACTGGTGGTGTTGTATTGAGGGAGATGAGGGAGATGACTGGTGGTGTTGTATTGAGGGAATATGACTGGTGATGTATTGCGGGAGATGAGGGAGATGACTGGTGGTGTTGTATTGAGGGAGATGAGGGAGATGACTGGTGGTGTTGTATTAAGGGAATATGACTGGTGATGTATTGAGGGAGATGACTGGTGGTGTTGTATTAAGGGAATATGACTGGTGGTGTTGTTTTGAGGGAGATGACAGGTGGTGTTTATTGAGGAATATGACTGGTGGTGTTGTATTGAGGGAGATGCCTGGTGGTGTTGTATTGAGGGAGATGAGGGAGATGACAGGTGGTGTTGTATTGAGGGAGATGACAGGTGGTGTTGTATTGAGGAATATGACTGGTGGTGTTGTATTGACGGAGATGAGGGAGATGACTGGTGGTGTTGTATTGAGGGAGATGACTGGTGGTGTTGTATTAAGGAATATGACTGGTGGTGTTGTATTGAGGGAGATGACTGGTGTTGTATTAAGGGAATATGACTGGTGGTGTTGTATTGAGGGAGATGAGGGAGATGACTGGTGGTGTTGTATTAAGGGAATATGACTGGTGGTGTTGTATTGAGGGAGGTGAGGAAGATGACTGGTGGTGTTGTATTAAGGGAATATGACTGGTGGTGTTGTATTGAGGGAATATGACTGGTGATGTATTGAGGGAGATGAGGGAGATGACTGGTGGTGTTGTATTGAGGGAGATGACTGGTGGTGTTGTATTAAGGGAATATGACTGGTGATGTATTGATGGAGATGACTGGTGGTGTTGTATTAAGGGAATATGACTGGTGGTGTTGTATTGAGGGATATGACAGGTGTTGTTGTATTGAGGAATATGACTGGTGGTGTTGTATTGAGGGAGATGACTGGTGTTGTATTAAGGGAATATGACTGGTGGTGTTGTATTGAGGGAGATGAGGGAGATGACTGGTGGTGTTGTATTAAGGGAATATGACTGGTGGTGTTGTTTTGAGGGAGATGAGGGAGATGACTGGTAGTGTTGTATTGGGGAATATGACTGGTGGTGTTGTATTAAGGGATGTGAGGGAGATGACTGGTGGTGTTGTATTAAGGGAATATGACTGGTGGTGTTGTTTTGAGGGAGATGAGGGAGATGACTGGTGGTGTTGTATTGAGGAATATGACTGGTGGTGTTGTATTAAGGGAGGTGAGGGAGATGACTGGTGGTGTTGTACTGAGGAATATGACTGCTGGTGTTGTATTGAGCGAGATGAGGGATATGATTGATGGTGTTGTAATGAGGAATATGACTGGTGGTGTTGTATTGAGGGAGATGACTGGTGGTGTTGTAATTAGGCAGATGACTGTTGGTGTTGTAAAAGGAATATGACTGGTGGTGTTGTATTGAGGGAGATGACAGGTGGTGTTGTATTGAGGTAGATGACAGGTGGTGTTGTATTGAGGGAGATGACTGGTGGTGTTGTATTGAGGTAGATGACTGGTGGTGTTGTATTGAGGGAGATGACTGGTTGTGTTGTATTGAGGGAGATGAGGGAGATGACTGGTGGTGTTGTATTAAGGGAATATGACTGGTGGTGTTGTATTGAGGGAGGTGACTGGTGTTGTATTGAGGAATATGACAGGTGGTGCTGTATTGAGGGAGATTACTGGTGGTGTTGTATTGAGGGAGGTGAGGAAGATGACTGGTGGTGTTGTATTAAGGGAATATGACTGGTGGTGTTGTATTGAGGGAATATGACTGGTGATGTATTGAGGGAGATGAGGGAGATGACTGGTGGTGTTGTATTAAGGGAATATGACTGGTGATGTATTGAGGGAGATGACTGGTGGTTTTGTATTAAGGGAATATGACTGGTGGTGTTGTACTGAGGGAGATGACTGGTGGTGTTGTATTGAGGGAGATGACTGGTGGTGTTGTATTGAGGGAGATGACTGGTGTTGTATTGAGGGAGATGACTGGTGGTGTTGTATTGAGGGAAATGACAGGTGGTGTTGTATTAAGGGAATATGATTGGTGGTGTTGTATTGAGGGAGATGACAGGTGGTGTTGTATTGAGGAATATGACTGGTGGTGTTGTATTGAGGGAGATGAGGGAGATGACAGGTGGTGTTGTATTGAGGGAGATAACAGGTGGTGTTGTATTGAGGAATATGACTGGTGGTGTTGTATTTACGGAGATGAGGGAGATGACTGGTGGTGTTGTATTGAGGGAGATGACTGGTGGTGTTGTATTAAGGGAATATGACTGGTGGTGTTGTACTGAGGGAGATGACTGGTGGTGTTGTATTGAGGGAGATGACTGGTGGTGTTGTATTGAGGGAGATGAGGGAGATGACTGGTGGTGTTGTATTAAGGGAATATGACTGGTGGTGTTGTATTTGAGGAAGATGACTGGTGGTGTTGTATTGAGGGAGATGACTGGTGGTGTTGTATTAAGGGAATATGACTGGTGATGTATTGATGGAGATGACTGGTGGTGTTGTATTAAGGGAATATGACTGGTGGTGTTGTATTGAGGGAGATGACAGGTGGTGTTGTATTGAGGAATATGACTGGTGGTGTTGTATTGAGGAGATGATGAATATTACTGGTGGTGTTGTATTGAGGGAGATGAGGGAGATGACTGGTGGTGTTGTAAAGGAATATGACTGGTGGTGTTGTTTTGAGGGAGATGAGGAGATGACTGGTAGTGTTGTATTGAGGAATATGACTGGTGGTGTTGTATTAAGGGAGGTGAGGGAGATGACTGGTGGTGTTGTATTAAGGGAATATGGCTGGTGGTGTTGTAATTAGGCAGATGACTGTTGGTGTTGTAAAAGGAATATGACTGGTGGTGTTGTATTGAGGGAGATGACAGGTGGTGTTGTATTGAGGTAGATGACAGGTGGTGTTGTATTGAGGGAGATGACTGGTGGTGTTGTTGTAGTTGACTGGTGGTGTTGTACTGAGGAATATGACTGGTGGTGTTGTATTGCTGGTGTTGTATTGAGCGAGATGAGGGATATGATTGATGGTGTTGTAATGAGGAATATGACTGGTGGTGTTGTATTGAGGGAGATGACTGGTGGTGTTGTAATTAGGCAGATGACTGTTGGTGTTGTAAAAGTAATATGACTGGTGGTGTTGTATTGAGGGAGATGACAGGTGGTGTTGTAAGGTAGATGACAGGTGGTGTTGTATTGAGGGAGATGACTGGTGGTGTTGTATTGAGGTAGATGACTGGTGGTGTTGTATTGAGGGAGATGACTGGTTGTGTTGTATTGAGGGAGATGACTGGTGGTGTTGTACTGAGGAATATGACTGCTGGTGTTGTATTGAGGAGAAGGGAGATGATTGATGGTGTTGTATTAAGGGAATATGACTGGTGGTGTTGTTTTTGAGGTAGATGAGGGAGATGACTGGTGGTGTTGTATTGAGGAATATGACTGGTGGTGTTGTATTAAGGGAGGTGAGGGAGATGACTGGTGGTGTTGTACTGAGGAATATGACTGCTGGTGTTGTATTGAGGAGATGACTGGTGGTGTTGTATTGAGGGAGATGACTGGTGGTGTGTATTGAGGGAGATGAGGGAGATGACTGGTGGTGTTGTATTAAGGGAATATGACTGGTGGTGTTGTTTTGAGGAGGTGAGGGAGATGACTGGTGGTGTTGTACTGAGGAATATGACTGCTAGTGTTGTATTGAGCGAGATGAGGGATATGATTGATGGTGTTGTAATGAGGAATATGACTGGTGGTGTTGTATTGAGGGAGATGACTGTTGGTGTTGTAATTAGGCAGATGACTGGTGGTGTTGTATTGAGGGAGATGACAGGTGGTGTTGTATTGAGGTAGATGACATGTGGTGTTGTATTGAGGGAGATGACTGGTGGTGTTGTATTGAGGTAGATGACTGGTGGTGTTGTATTGAGGTAGATGACTGGTTGTGTTGTATTGAGGGTGATGACTGGTGGTGTTGTACTGAGGAATATGACTGCTGGTGTTGTATTGAGGGAGATGAGGGAGATGATTGATGGTGTTGTAATGAGGCAGATGACTGGTGGTGTTGTAATGAGGAATATGACTGGTGGTGTTGTATTGAGGGAGATGACTGGTGGTGTTGTATTGAGGGAGATGACTGGTTGTTTGTTCTTTAGCCCCCCTCCACTGCTCCTGTTTTCTTTAGCCCCTTCCCCTTACTGTTCCTGTTTTCTTTAGCCCCTCCCCTTACTGCTCCGGTTTTCTTTAGCCCCTCCCCTTACTGCTCCTGTTTTCTTTAGCCCCTCCCCTTACCGTTTCTGTTTCCTTTAGCCCCTCCCCTTACTGCTCCTGTTTTCTTTAGCCCCTCCCCTTACTGCTCCTGTTTTCTTTAGCCCCCCACTGCTCCTGTTATCTATCGCCCCTCCCCCACTGCTCCTGTTTTCTTTACCCCCACCCCACTGCTCCTGTTTTCCTTAGCCCCCTACTGCTCCTGTTTTCTTAGTCCCCCTACTGTTTCTGTTTCCTTTAGCCCTTCCTCTTACTGCTCCTTTTCTCTTTAGCCCCTCCCCCACTGCTGCTGTTTTCTTTAGCCCCCCCCTCCACTGTTCCTGTTTTCTTTAGCCCCCTCACTGCTCCTGTTTTTTTAGCCCCTCCCTCCACTGCTCCTGTTTTCTTTAGCCTCCCTCCTACTGCTCCTGTTTTCTTTAGCCCCCTCCACTGCTCCTGTTTTCTTTAGCCCCCCTACTGCTCCTGTTTTCTTTAGCCCTTCCCTTACTGCTCCTGTTCTCTTTAGCCCCTCCCCCACTGCTCCTGTTTTCTTTACCCCCCCCTCCACTGTTCCTGTTTTCTTTAGCCCCCCTACTGCTCCTGTTTTTTTAGCCCCCTCACTGCTCCTGTTTTCTTTAGCCCCTCCCTCCACTGCTTCTGTTTTTCTTTAGCCTCCCTCCTACTGCTCCTGTTTTCTTTAGCTCCCTCCACTGCTCCTTTTTTCTTTAGCCCCCTTACTGCTCCTGTTCTCTTTAGCCCCTCCCCCACTGCTCCTGTTTTCTTTAGCCCCCCCCCCTCCACTGCTCCTGTTTTCTTTAGCCCCCCCTACTGCTCCTGTTTTTTTTAGCCCCCTCACTGCTCCTGTTTTCTTTAGCCCCTCCCTCCACTGCTCCTGTTTTCTTTAGCCTCCCTCCTACTGCTCCTGTTTTCTTTAGCCCCCTCCACTGCTCCTGTTTTCTTTAGCCCCCCCTACTGCTCCTGTTTTCTTTAGCTCTTCCTCTTACTGCTCCTGTTCTCTTTAGCCCCTCCCCCACTGCTCCTGTTTTCTTTACCCCCCCCTCCACTGTTCCTGTTTTCTTTAGCCCCCCCTACTGCTCCTGTTTTTTTAGCCCCCTCACTGCTCCTGTTCTCTTTAGCCCCTCCCCCACTGCTCATGTTTTCTTTACCCCCCCTCCACTGTTCCTGTTTTCTTTAGCCCCCCTACTGCTCCTGTTTTTTTAGCCCCCTCACTGCTCCTGTTTTCTTTAGCCCCTCCCTCCACTGCTCCTGTTTTCTTTAGCTCCCCCACTGCTCCTGTTTTCTTTAGCCCAGCCCCCTTACTGCTCCTGTTTTCTTTAGCCCCCTCCACTGCTCCTGTTTTCTTTAGCCCCCTTACTGCTCCTGTTTTCTTTAGCCCCCCCTCCACTGCTCCTGTTTTCTTTAGCCCCCTCCACTGTTCCTGTTTTCTTTAGCCCCCTTACTGCTCCTGTTTTCTTTAGCCCCCTCCACTTCTCCTGATTTCTTTAGCCCCTCTACTGCCCCTGTTTTCTTTAGCCCCCTTACTGCTCCTGTTTTCTTTAGCCCCCTCCACTTCTCCTGTTTTCTTTAGCCCCCTTACTGCTCCTCTTTTCTTTAGCCCCCCTCCACTTCTCCTGTTTTCTTTAGCCCTTCCCCTTACTGCTCCTGTTTTCTTTAGCCCTTCCCCTTACTGCTCCTGTTTTCTTTAGCCCCTCCCCCACTGCTCCTGTTTTCTTTAGTCCCCCCCCTCCCCTTACTGCTCCTGTTTTCTTTAGCCCCTCCCCTTACTGCTCCTGTTTTCTTTAGCCCCCCCCCCCACTGCTCCTGTTTTCTTTAGCCCCCCCCTCCACTGCTCCTGTTTTCTTTAGCCCCCACTGTTCCTGTTTTCCTTAGCCCCTCCCTCCACTGGTCCTGTTTTCTTTAGCCCCCACTGGTCCTGTTTTCTTTAGCCCCTCCCTCCACTGGTCCTGTTTTCTTTAGCCCCCACTGGTCCTGTTTTCTTTAGCCCCACCCTACTGCTCCTGTTTTCTTTAGCTCCCCCCTACTGCTCCTGTTTTCTTTAGCCCCCCCCCCTACTGTTCCTGTTTTCTTCAGCCCCCTTACTGCTCCTGTTTTCCTTAGCCCCTCCCTCCACTGCTCCTGTTTTCTTTAGTCCCCACTGGTCCTGTTTTCCTTAGCCCCTCCCTCCACTGCTCCTGTTTTCTTTAGCCCCCACTGCTCCTGTTTTCCTTAGCCCCTCCCTCCACTGCTCCTGTTTTCTTTAGTCCCCACTTGTCCTGTTTTCTTTTGCCCCCACTGCTCCTGTTTTCTTTAGCCCCCACTGGTCCTGTTTTCTTTAGCCCCTCCCTCCACTGGTCCTGTTTTCTTTAGCCCCCCCCGGTCCTGTTTTCTTTAGCCCCTCCCTCCACTGCTCCTGTTTTCTTTAGCCCCCACTGGTCCTGTTTTTACCATTGCTGCTTGTCACTGTAATTTTCTGCCTTTCTGCCTGTTTATCTGCCTGTCTGTCTACCTGTCTGTCCAGCTGCCTGTCTAACAGAAAGCAACAGGGTATCAAAGAAAGAATTTTTTTAAACTGTAGAGCACAACGAAGAGAAGGAGAGACTGAGGCAGAGAGAGAATCAAGGACAGGAACATGGAAAGATAGAACAGAGCGTCTCCCTATTTATGTCTAGTCTACCCATCTCAGAATCTCTCTCTCAAAGCTCATCTCCCTACTCTCCGTTCCATCTCCTCATTCTGTTCCATCTCCCTAACAGACGAGATACTCATTCTGTTCCATCTCCCTGCCAGACTAGACACTCATTCTGTTCCATCTACCTAACAGACTAGACACTCATTCTGTTCCATCTCCCTAACAGACTAGACACTCATTCTGTTCCATCTCCCTGCCAGACTAGACACTCATTCTGTTCCATCTCCCTGCCAGACTAGACACTCATTCTGTTCCATCTCCCTTACTCATTCTGTTCCATCTACCTAACAGACTAGACACTCATTCTGTTCCATCTCCCTGCCAGACTAGACACTCATTCTGTTCCATCTACCTAACAGACTAGACACTCATTCTGTTCCATCTCCCTAACAGACTAGACACTCATTCTGTTCCATCTACCTAACAGACTAGACACTCATTCTGTTCCATCTCCCTAACAGACTAGACACTCATTCTGTTCCATCTCCCTAACAGACTAGACACTCATTCTGTTCCATCTACCTAACAGACTAGACACTCATTCTGTTCCATCTACCTAACAGACTAGACACTCATTCTGTTCCATCTCCCTAACAGACTAGACACTCATTCTGTTCCATCTCCCTAACAGACTAGACACTCATTCTGTTCCATCTACCTAACAGACTAGACACTCATTCTGTTCCATCTCCCTAACAGACTAGACACTCATTCTGTTCCATCTACCTAACAGACTAGACACTCATTCTGTTCCATCTCCCTAACAGACTAGACACTCATTCTGTTCCATCTCCCTAACAGACGAGATACTCATTCTGTTCCATCTCCCTAACAGACTAGACACTCATTCTGTTCCATCTACCTAACAGACTAGACACTCATTCTGTTCCATCTCCCTAACAGACGAGATACTCATTCTGTTCCATCTACCTAACAGACTAGACACTCATTCTGTTCCATCTACCTAACAGACTAGACACTCATTCTGTTCCATCTCCCTAACAGACTAGACACTCATTCTGTTCCATCTCCCTAACAGACGAGATACTCATTCTGTTCCTCTCCCTAACAGACGAGACACTCATTCTGTTCCATCTCCCTGCCAGACTAGACACTCATTCTGTTCCATCTCCCTAACAGACGAGATACTCATTCTGTTCCATCTACCTAACAGACTAGACACTCAGTTCCATCTCCCTAACAGACGAGATACTCATTCTGTTCCATCTACCTAACAGACTAGACACTCATTCTGTTCCATCTCCCTAACAGACGAGATACTCATTCTGTTCCATCTCCCTAACAGACTAGACACTCATTCTGTTCCATCTCCCTGCCAGACTAGACACTCATTCTGTTCCATCTCCCTGCCAGACTAGACACTCATTCTGTTCCATCTCCCTGATACTCATTCTGTTCCATCTACCTAACAGACTAGACACTCATTCTGTTCCATCTCCCTGCCAGACTAGACACTCATTCTGTTCCATCTACCTAACAGACTAGACACTCATTCTGTTCCATCTACCTAACAGACTAGACACTCATTCTGTTCCATCTACCTAACAGACTAGACACTCATTCTGTTCCATCTCCCTAACAGACTAGACACTCATTCTGTTCCATCTCCCTAACAGACTAGACACTCATTCTGTTCCATCTACCTAACAGACTAGACACTCATTCTGTTCCATCTACCTAACAGACTAGACACTCATTCTGTTCCATCTCCCTAACAGACTAGACACTCATTCTGTTCCATCTCCCTAACAGACTAGACACTCATTCTGTTCCATCTACCTAACAGACTAGACACTCATTCTGTTCCATCTCCCTAACAGACTAGACACTCATTCTGTTCCATCTACCTAACAGACTAGACACTCATTCTGTTCCATCTCCCTAACAGACTAGACACTCATTCTGTTCCATCTCCCTAACAGACGAGATACTCATTCTGTTCCATCTCCCTAACAGACTAGACACTCATTCTGTTCCATCTACCTAACAGACTAGACACTCATTCTGTTCCATCTCCCTAACAGACGAGATACTCATTCTGTTCCATCTACCTAACAGACTAGACACTCATTCTGTTCCATCTACCTAACAGACTAGACACTCATTCTGTTCCATCTCCCTAACAGACTAGACACTCATTCTGTTCCATCTCCCTAACAGACGAGATACTCATTCTGTTCCATCTCCCTAACAGACGAGACACTCATTCTGTTCCATCTCCCTGCCAGACTAGACACTCATTCTGTTCCATCTCCCTAACAGACGAGATACTCATTCTGTTCCATCTACCTAACAGACTAGACACTCATTCTGTTCCATCTCCCTAACAGACGAGATACTCATTCTGTTCCATCTACCTAACAGACTAGACACTCATTCTGTTCCATCTCCCTAACAGACTAGACACTCATTCTGTTCCATCTCCCTAACAGACTAGACACTCATTCTGTTCCATCTCCCTGCCAGACTAGACACTCATTCTGTTCCATCTCCCTGCCAGACTAGACACTCATTCTGTTCCATCTCCCTAACAGACGAGATACTCATTCTGTTCCATCTACCTAACAGACTAGACACTCATTCTGTTCCATCTCCCTGCCAGACTAGACACTCATTCTGTTCCATCTACCTAACAGACTAGACACTCATTCTGTTCCATCTACCTAACAGACTAGACACTCATTCTGTTCCATCTACCTAACAGACTAGACACTCATTCTGTTCCATCTCCCTAACAGACTAGACACTCATTCTGTTCCATCTCCCTAACAGACTAGACACTCATTCTGTTCCATCTACCTAACAGACTAGACACTCATTCTGTTCCATCTACCTAACAGACTAGACACTCATTCTGTTCCATCTCCCTAACAGACTAGACACTCATTCTGTTCCATCTCCCTAACAGACTAGACACTCATTCTGTTCCATCTACCTAACAGACTAGACACTCATTCTGTTCCATCTCCCTAACAGACTAGACACTCATTCTGTTCCATCTACCTAACAGACTAGACACTCATTCTGTTCCATCTCCCTAACAGACTAGACACTCATTCTGTTCCATCTCCCTAACAGACTAGACACTCATTCTGTTCCATCTCCCTAACAGACTAGACACTCATTCTGTTCCATCTACCTAACAGACTAGACACTCATTCTGTTCCATCTCCCTAACAGACGAGATACTCATTCTGTTCCATCTACCTAACAGACTAGACACTCATTCTGTTCCATCTACCTAACAGACTAGACACTCATTCTGTTCCATCTCCCTAACAGACTAGACACTCATTCTGTTCCATCTCCCTAACAGACGAGATACTCATTCTGTTCCATCTCCCTAACAGACGAGAACAGACTAGACACTCATTCTGTTCCATCTCCCTAACAGACGAGATACTCATTCTGTTCCATCTACCTAACAGACTAGACACTCATTCTGTTCCATCTCCCTGCCAGACTAGACACTCATTCTGTTCCATCTACCTAACAGACTAGACACTCATTCTGTTCCATCTACCTAACAGACTAGACACTCATTCTGTTCCATCTACCTAACAGACTAGACACTCATTCTGTTCCATCTCCCTAACAGACTAGACACTCATTCTGTTCCATCTACCTAACAGACTAGACACTCATTCTGTTCCATCTACCTAACAGACTAGACACTCATTCTGTTCCATCTCCCTAACAGACTAGACACTCATTCTGTTCCATCTCCCTAACAGACTAGACACTCATTCTGTTCCATCTACCTAACAGACTAGACACTCATTCTGTTCCATCTACCTAACAGACTAGACACTCATTCTGTTCCATCTCCCTAACAGACTAGACACTCATTCTGTTCCATCTACCTAACAGACTAGACACTCATTCTGTTCCATCTCCCTAACAGACGAGATACTCATTCTGTTCCATCTACCTAACAGACTAGACACTCATTCTGTTCCATCTACCTAACAGACTAGACACTCATTCTGTTCCATCTCCCTAACAGACGAGAGACTCATTCTGTTCCATCTCCCTGCCAGACTAGACACTCATTCTGTTCCATCTCCCTAACAGACTAGACACTCATTCTGTTCCATCTCCCTAACAGACTAGACACTCATTCTGTTCCATCTCCCTGCCAGACTAGACACTCATTCTGTTCCATCTACCTAACAGACTAGACACTCATTCTGTTCCATCTACCTAACAGACTAGACACTCATTCTGTTCCATCTCCCTAACAGACTAGACACTCATTCTGTTCCATCTCCCTAACAGACTAGACACTCATTCTGTTCCATCTCCCTGCCAGACTAGACACTCATTCTGTTCCATCTCCCTAACAACAGACTAGACACTCATTCTGTTCCATCTACCTAACAGACTAGACACTCATTCTGTTCCATCTCCCTAACAGACTAGACACTCATTCTGTTCCATCTACCTAACAGACGAGATACTCATTCTGTTCCATCTACCTAACAGACTAGATACTCATTCTGTTCCATCTCCCTAACAGACTAGACACTCATTCTGTTCCATCTACCTAACAGACTAGACACTCATTCTGTTCCATCTACCTAACAGACTAGACACTCATTCTGTTCCATCTCCCTGCCAGACTAGACACTCATTCTGTTCCATCTACCTAACAGACTAGACACTCATTCTGTTCCATCTACCTAACAGACTAGACACTCATTCTGTTCCATCTCCCTAACAGACGAGATACTCATTCTGTTCCATCTACCTAACAGACTAGACACTCATTCTGTTCCATCTACCTAACAGACTAGACACTCATTCTGTTCCATCTCCCTAACAGACGAGATACTCATTCTGTTCCATCTCCCTGCCAGACTAGACACTCATTCTGTTCCATCTACCTAACAGACTAGACACTCATTCTGTTCCATCTCCCTAACAGACTAGACACTCATTCTGTTCCATCTCCCTAACAGACTAGACACTCATTCTGTTCCATCTACCTAACAGACGAGATACTCATTCTGTTCCATCTACCTAACAGACTAGACACTCATTCTGTTCCATCTCCCTAACAGACGAGATACTCATTCTGTTCCATCTACCTAACAGACTAGACACTCATTCTGTTCCATCTACCTAACAGACTAGACACTCATTCTGTTCCATCTCCCTAACAGACTAGACACTCATTCTGTTCCATCTACCTAACAGACGAGATACTCATTCTGTTCCATCTACCTAACAGACTAGACACTCATTCTGTTCCATCTACCTAACAGACTAGACACTCATTCTGTTCCATCTACCTAACAGACTAGACACTCATTCTGTTCCATCTCCCTAACAGACTAGACACTCATTCTGTTCCATCTACCTAACAGACTAGACACTCATTCTGTTCCATCTACCTAACAGACTAGACACTCATTCTGTTCCATCTCCCTAACAGACGAGATACTCATTCTGTTCCATCTACCTAACAGACTAGACACTCATTCTGTTCCATCTCCCTGCCAGACTAGACACTCATTCTGTTCCATCTCCCTAACAGACGAGAACTCATTCTGTTCCATCTCCCTAACAGACGAGATACTCATTCTGTTCCATCTCCCTAACAGACTAGACACTCATTCTGTTCCATCTCCCTAACAGACTAGACACTCATTCTGTTCCATCTCCCTAACAGACTAGACACTCATTCTGTTCCATCTCCCTAACAGACTAGACACTCATTCTGTTCCATCTCCCTAACAGACTAGACACTCATTCTGTTCCATCTACCTAACAGACTAGACACTCATTCTGTTCCATCTCCCTAACAGACTAGACACTCATTCTGTTCCATCTACCTAACAGACTAGACACTCATTCTGTTCCATCTCCCTAACAGACTAGACACTCATTCTGTTCCATCTACCTAACAGACTAGACACTCATTCTGTTCCATCTACCTAACAGACTAGATACTCATTCTGTTCCATCTCCCTAACAGACTAGACACTCATTCTGTTCCATCTCCCTAACAGACTAGACACTCATTCTGTTCCATCTACCTAACAGACTAGACACTCATTCTGTTCCATCTACCTAACAGACTAGACACTCATTCTGTTCCATCTACCTAACAGACTAGACACTCATTCTGTTCCATCTCCCTAACAGACTAGACACTCATTCTGTTCCATCTCCCTAACAGACGAGATACTCATTCTGTTCCAGACTAACAGACTAGACACTCATTCTGTTCCATCTCCCCAGACTAGACACTCATTCTGTTCCATCTCCCTAACAGACTAGACACTCATTCTGTTCCATCTACCTAACAGACTAGACACTCATTCTGTTCCATCTCCCTAACAGACTAGACACTCATTCTGTTCCATCTCCCTAACAGACAGATACTCATTCTGTTCCATCTCCCTAACAGACTAGACACTCATTCTGTTCCATCTCCCTAACAGACGAGATACTCATTCTGTTCCATCTCCCTAACAGACGAGATACTCATTCTGTTCCATCTACCTAACAGACTAGATACTCATTCTGTTCCATCTACCTAACAGACGAGATACTCATTCTGTTCCATCTCCCTAACAGACTAGACACTCATTCTGTTCCATCTCCCTAACAGACTAGACACTCATTCTGTTCCATCTACCTAACAGACTAGACACTCATTCTGTTCCATCTCCCTAACAGACTAGACATTCTGTTCCATCTCCCTCGAGATACTCATTCTGTTCCATCCCTAACAGACTAGACACTCATTCTGTTCCATCTACCTAACAGACTAGACACTCATTCTGTTCCATCTCCCTAACAGACTAGACACTCATTCTGTTCCATCTACCTAACAGACTAGACACTCATTCTGTTCCATCTACCTAACAGACTAGACACTCATTCTGTTCCATCTCCCTAACAGACGAGACACTCATTCTGTTCCATCTACCTAACAGACTAGACACTCATTCTGTTCCATCTCCCTAACAGACTAGACACTCATTCTGTTCCATCTCCCTAACAGACGAGATACTCATTCTGTTCCATCTACCTAACAGACTAGACACTCATTCTGTTCCATCTACCTAACAGACTAGACACATTCTGTTCCATCTCCCTAGACACTCATTCTGTTCCATCTCCCTAACAGACTAGACACTCATTCTGTTCCATCTACCTAACAGACTAGACACTCATTCTGTTCCATCTCCCTAACAGACTAGACACTCATTCTGTTCCATCTACCTAACAGACTAGACACTCATTCTGTTCCATCTCCCTAACAGACTAGACACTCATTCTGTTCCATCTCCCTAACAGACTAGACACTCATTCTGTTCCATCTCCCTAACAGACTAGACACTCATTCTGTTCCATCTCCCTAACAGACTAGACACTCATTCTGTTCCATCTCCCTGCCAGACTAGACACTCATTCTGTTCCATCTACCTAACAGACTAGACACTCATTCTGTTCCATCTACCTAACAGACTAGACACTCATTCTGTTCCATCTCCCTAACAGACTAGACACTCATTCTGTTCCATCTCCCTAACAGACTAGACACTCATTCTGTTCCATCTACCTAACAGACGAGATACTCATTCTGTTCCATCTCCCTAACAGACGAGATACTCATTCTGTTCCATCTCCCTAACAGACTAGACACTCATTCTGTTCCATCTACCTAACAGACTAGACACTCATTCTGTTCCATCTACCTAACAGACTAGACACTCATTCTGTTCCATCTCCCTAACAGACTAGACACTCATTCTGTTCCATCTACCTAACAGACTAGACACTCATTCTGTTCCATCTCCCTAACAGACTAGACACTCATTCTGTTCCATCTCCCTAACAGACGAGATACTCATTCTGTTCCATCTACCTAACAGACTAGACACTCATTCTGTTCCATCTCCCTGCCAGACTAGACACTCATTCTGTTCCATCTCCCTAACAGACGAGATACTCATTCTGTTCCATCTACCTAACAGACTAGACACTCATTCTGTTCCATCTACCTAACAGACTAGACACTCATTCTGTTCCATCTCCCTAACAGACTAGACACTCATTCTGTTCCATCTCCCTAACAGACTAGACACTCATTCTGTTCCATCTACCTAACAGACTAGACACTCATTCTGTTCCATCTCCCTAACAGACGAGATACTCATTCTGTTCCATCTACCTAACAGACTAGACACTCATTCTGTTCCATCTACCTAACAGACTAGACACTCATTCTGTTCCATCTCCCTAACAGACTAGACACTCATTCTGTTCCATCTACTAACAGACTAGACACTCATTCTGTTCCATCTCCCTAACAGACTAGACACTCATTCTGTTCCATCTCCCTGCCAGACTAGACACTCATTTTGTTCCTTCATCCTGTTGTATGTCACTCACAGGGTGTGTCCCGAATGGGTGTAATCTGAATGGAATCTGGCAAGCCTTGTAGTCCTCATCAATAACCTGCTTCATTATGTAATGGACAAATAATCAATGATATTGATTGCTCAGGGTAGGGCTGGCATGCTAATTGGTAATCATGTAGCTAACGATTATGGATGATGAACGTCGCGAAAATATAATAACCTCCTTTATAACTGTTTTCATTTGTTTGTATGTACTTCATTTTTTTGAAGTTGACAAACTACCCAAAGCAGTAAAGTAAAAGCAAGACTGGTTCAAATCTAACAGCCAATATACAGAGAGATGACAGGAGACAAAACAAGCCAGTTTTAGAATTTTGTGTTGTGGAACAAACATTGCAATAAAGATGGCTGCAGCCATGTGTGGTTGAGTCTGTTTCCATGGTAACATGGAGTTTTTTTAATACAAATTATGAAACTTTGTTGTTCCTTGTTTCAACATGGTGTTGTCTAAAACGAGGATCATGAAATACATGCACCCAATGGCTTACCAAAAACAGGACACACTCTAACAGTCAGAAGCTGAGCAGAGGATTTTTTTTTGCTATTCCAACGATTATAATGGTGACCGTGGTCATTTGACTGACAAAATAACTTGATCCATGACATCAAAGCCCTAACTGAGAGCAACAATGGCTACAACCTCCCGTTGATTACCACGCAAAATGTCACATAGCTGTGTGTGTGTGTGTGCGCCCATGCTTGTGTTTGTGTGTGTGCAGCTGTCTATCAGAAGGACTATCAGCATCCTCTCCGTGGTGTGGCTACCATTAGAGAAGAGATGGAAACAGAATGGAGATTCTGTGTGCGTTCCACATTATGTTTTCAAGTCTCAAAACATAATGGGAAATATCACTTAAATTTTTCTTCTTTCTTCACTCCCATTTCTAGACAGCGGGAGTCTAGAACAAGTGATTGCTACAATTATTCCTTCTCTCATTCTTCCTCTATCTCTGGCACTGTCTCTGTTTCTGTCTGTCTGTCTGTCTGTCTGTCTGTCTGTCTGTCTGTCTGTCTGTCTGTCTGTCTGTCTGTCTGTCACACCCCTCCCTTGTTCACTCTCTGTCATTTGAGGGGTGTGAGGGGAGGGTAGAGAGGTTAGTGGGGTCTTTGTGTGATGTTCTTAAGGATAGTAGTCTTTATAAACCTCTCACTGTGGTTCCACCCCACTTCCGCTTCACCAGAATAACTGTCTTCTTCTCGGTGAGTAGACCCATCCAGACATATGTGAATAGAAAAGCTTACCATTAGGGAGGTGGGGAGAAATGAAGAAGTTGCACAACTTAAGCTCAATGTAATTTCATCATTTCTCAAAAGCAACAATGAATTCTGTGATTGATTTCTCCTAGGCCTCTTTAAGTTAGCCAAAGCATAAATCCCATTCATATTGCAGTGTTGATGGAAGTGTTCAGCTCATCAGTCTGTGAAGGATATTATAATACTCTACAGAGGGTAGTTGATGAGGGACCACACCATTGAGGACAAAAAAAATAAACACATTTGAGAGATGCCCGAGCTAAGGATGTTAAAGAGTTTAAGTGTAGCCAATTGGAGTTTGTGGTCTGTATAGTTTATCATTTCATTGAGGATACCATATACACCACAGGCCTTTTTGGGTTGGAGGGTTTGTATTTTGTCTTGAAGTTCATTCAATGTAATTTGAGAATTCAGTGGGTTCTGGTAGTCTTTAGTAGTTGATTCTAAGATTTGTATTTGATCATGTACACTTTTTTGCTGTTTGTTCTTTGCTATAAGGTCAAAAAGATTGGAGAAGTGGTTTATCCATACATCTCTGTTTTGGAAAGATAACTTTTCGTGTTGTTATTTGTTTAGAGTTTTTAGTCTGTGTGGTTAGTCTATGGATTCGTCAATTACATTGAGCTGATTTCTGACGTGCTGTTCCTTCTTTTTCCATAGTTTTTTTCTGTATTGTTTTAGTGATTCAACATAGTGAAGGCGTAGGCTCAGGTTTTCTGGGTCTCTAGGTTTTTGATTGAATAGGTTTCTCAATGTAATACTTAGGCTTTGCATTCTTCATCAACATTTTTGTCATTGTTGCCGTTTTCTTTTTGAATTGTTTAGTTTTGATAGGGAGGCTGAGAGACTCATATCGGTGCCTGACAGGTGCCTCATATCGGTGCCTGACAGGCTCATATCGGTCTTATGTAGCATAATTTGAAATAGTGTTTTTTACATTGGATAAAAATACAGACTCAGAGCTACAAAATGGCACTGCATTTTTGAGGAGCAATGGGAAAGATTTTTTTTTAGAAAGTTTATAAACTTGTAAACTCATTTTTGTGAAAATGGCCTTTGAATATTTGGTACCTGCTGGAGATCTTTCCTTTGCCTTCACCCATTCAGAATTGTTCACACCCTCTTAACTTGTTATGGCTGCAATCCCCCTATTGGGATAAGTGTCATCAACAACCGCTGAATAGCATAGCGCTACATTCAATAAATATTACCACAAATATTTATATTCATGAAATCACAAGTGCAAAATAGGAAAACACAGCTTAGACTTTTGTTAATCCACCTGTCGTGTCAGATTTTGAAATTATGCTTTACAGCGAAAGCAATCCAAGCGTTTGTGTAAGTTTATCGATCGCACAACAAAACATTAAGTACACTTAGCATCAGGAAGCTTGGTCAAGAAAATCAGAAAAGCAATCAAATGAATAGTTTACCTTTGATGATCTTCGGATATGTTCACTCACGAGACTCCCAGTTACACAACAAATGTTCCTTTTGTTCCATAAAGATTATTTCTATATCCAAAATACCTGTTTGTTTGTCGCGTTATGTTCAGAAATCCACAGGAAAGAGCGGTCACGACAACGCAGATGAAAATTCCAAATAGTTTCCATAATGTCCACAGAAACATGTCAAACGTTTTTTATAATCAATCCTCAGCTTGTTTTTAAAATATATAATCGATAATATATCAACCCCAAATGTCTTTCACAGTAGGAGAGGGAAAAGCAATACCTATCCAAACTCTGTTGCCAGAGCAAAACTCATGTGACCACTTGACGCGATGTTATCGTTCTGGCTCATTTTTCAAAATAAAAGCCTGAAACTATGTCTGAAGACTGTTGACACCTTCAGGAAGCGATAGGAAAAGGAATATGGTTCATATCCCTTTAAGTCTAGCAAAGAGAGGCTATGGAACATGGAGATTTCAAAATAGAAGCCACTTCCTGTTTTGATTTTTCTCAGGGTTTCGCCTGCAATATCAGTTCTGTTATACTCACAGACAATATTTTGACAGTTTTGGAAACTTTAGAGTGTTTTCTATCCAATACTAATAATAATATGCATATATTAGCAACTGAGACTGAGGAGCTGGCCGTTTACAATGGGCACCTTTTCATCCAAGCTACTCAATACTGCCCCTGCAGCCATATGAAGTTTAAGCCAGCCCCACCCATCTCTTTAAGGATTCACATGTGAGGTCATGTGCTAAACAGTGAGTATTGTAGTGAAGATTAAGTCTAAAAGTGGTAAATGTCCAGATAAAAATATTTTATAAATATTAGATGATGCTTACCCAGACACACTTGTCTAAATTGATGGGTCATGTGAAAGAAATTATATAACCCCCAGTCACATCTTGCTAAGTGGATGGGTCTCTACAGAAGGTGTAAACGGTACAGCCTAATGGTTAATTGCATGGTAGCAATATCAGAAATAGATAGGGACAATATAAATAAAATAATATACAGTATGTACAAGAACAATATCAATAACAATATCAGTGATAGATGAGGTAGTTATATGCATACTATCAGGGGTAAAGTGGCTGAGCAGCAGGATAAAAAAATAGTAGCAGCAACGTATGGCTTATGTGTTAGGAGAGAGTCATTTGAATAGAGGCACTGAAGATAGTGCTGATTACTGGTCCATCCGAACCACGCATGAACAAGGGATTCTATATTCAGAGAGCCTGTTTCTGTCCTGCTCTTGACATTGATGCAGTGCATGTGATGTCCATAGCCTCTTTGTCGCAAGTTTGTCTAGCTGTGTCCAGTCCAGCATTGCGCAGCAGCTGAAACCTGGTCCTGATTGAGTCAGAACGCTCCTTGGCGCCAACAACACCAGGCTCCAGAGCATCGAAGCTGTAAAACAGGAAATAACAAAAACAATTGAGAAGATATTACAATGTTGCACAAGTTTAGATAAGAAGAATAACCTACTGAAAATGATATTCACCTGATGTGTTGGTACTGCTTGAACTGTGGCAGCGGCCTGAAGTTCAGAGTCAGGTGTTGTTGCCAGCCATAGCTTTCCAGCAGCACCGTACCATCCTCCAGTCCAACCAGCTGTGTGATGTTGACCCCTGTCACAGTGCTGTTCTTCACAACTCCAGCAATCTCAGGCAAAGTGTTCACTCTGGTCTTTCTGAAGCGCTGCTTGATGAGGCCGAAGCACCTGTCGGGGGCAAACTTGGTGTGGCCTGTGATCAGGAAGCGAAGGTCCAGACTGTTGCGGAGCTTGTGCATGGTCCGCCAGGCACAATACCAGAGCACAAACGTGTTCTTGTTTTGGCCACTGCAGTTGTGAGGAGTTAAAAAGTAGATGGGTCCTTGCTGCAAAGGGTCAGAAGGATAGTGCACCTGCAAGCAACAAAAGAACGTTAAGATAAGTTAATGAAAAGAAAGCCACACTGCTATAAAGCCACACTGCTGCTTTTGTCACATGGGATGGCAGCAGCTTTCCACCAACGTGTTTGTGTCCTGGGTGGCATCCTGGTAACACTATTGCATTATCCTCTGCATAGTTGTTGATGAAGTTCACCATTCACTGCAGGTCCTCAAGCTTCAGTTGTAACCTGTGCTTGCTTGGGCCAGCTCTCTTTTTGATTGGAGGCATTAGACCATTCTCCTTGTATGACTGGTGGAGGAGAGTCAGACATGTTTTGCTGGTGCTGAAGACAAATTCCAGGTACAAATATTTTGGCATTATTATACAATAGATAGACGTAATCACTGTCAGACACACCTGGCTAACTTGATGGGTCATGTAATCATCTGACGAAGTGGAGTCTTTTGTTTAGACATGCTAGCTAAACAATAAAACCATAATCCTAATTCATAGAGTACTAGCAATACAAACAGATTGTCATAGCTAGATAAAGTTAACCAAATAGTTTCAATGTTAGCTATTTAGCCATGAGCAATGCCATAAGAATCATTAAGCTTTAAGCTTTAGCCCTCACCCAAACTCTGAACATTTTACATGCCCTTGCAGAGCTGGTTAGGCTGTTGTGATGTTATCCAGAGATTTGGTGACTGTATATGTGCTCCTGGCAACAATGTAATGAGGCATTTTTTGGCGACGTTTACTGACACCAGCCGTATTCAACCGGTGTTGAGCGTTCGTAAATTCATCAGTTATTCTGAGCTCTGGCACACTCAGACAAGAGTGCTCTGAAACAGTTAGACAGGATTACCCTACACATACTGACCAGCTCAAATAGACAGAAGCATGCTATATGGCAGTCATTATCCTAGACAATCATGGCTAGCGGGAAGGTTGCTCGATTTTTCTTACAGATGGCATATAAGTTTGTTATTAAGGCACATGAAAGTTCACATGTTTGAGAAGGCATTTCTGCCCCAAAAAACATTTTGATTAAAAAAAGTTTACTTTCAAACAGCTCTCCTGTGAAGTAGTGACCCATGACATACGCCTAGTTTCCTGAAACAGGTCACAGATATACTGTTTAGGTTTTCTACTGTCAAGTTTACACCTTCACTATTACAGTGATTCTACATGGAGCCGGATGGATGGCTGCTGTTTTACAGGCTCCTAACCAACTGTGCCATTTTGTTAATTTTGTCACATTATTTGAAACTCATTTTGTACATAATGTTGCTGCTACCGTCTCTTATGACCGAAAAGAGCTTCTGGACATCAGAACAGCAATTACTCTCCTCAAATTGGACAAAGCTTTTTCTTTAATGACTCCAGAGACCAGGCCCAAATCCCTGTCTTTCACATGAAGAAAATATGAAAATACAGGGTACTGAAATCTGGTTGCCTTGTGAGAATTTGTCAGTGAGAGAGTAAACCATCACTACCCTCTGTATTATTGGCCAACGTGCAATCATTGGTAAACAAACTGGACGAACTACGATTAAGACGATCCTACCAACAGGACATTAAAAACTGTAATATCTTATGTTTCACCGAGACTTGGCTGAACGACGACACAGATAATATAGAGGTAGCTGGCTTTTCAGTTTTTCTGCAGGACAGAGCAGCTACGTATGGGAAGACGAGGGTCGGGGGTGTGTGTCTATTTGTCAATAACTGCTGGTGTGCAATGTCTAATATTAAAGAAATCTTGAGGTATTGCTTGCCACACTATCTACCAAGAGAGTTCACATATACAGTGCCTTGCGAAAGTATTCGGCCCCCTTGAACTTTGCGACCTTTTGCCACATTTCAGGCTTCAAACATAAAGATATAAAACTGTATTTTTTTTTGAAGAATCAACAACAAGTGGGACATAATCATGAAGTGGAACGACATTTATTGGATATTTCAAACTTTTTTAACAAATCAAAAACTGAAAAATTGGGCGTGCAAAATTATTCAGCCCCTTTACTTTCAGTGCAGCAAACTCTCTCCAGAAGTTCAGTGAGGATCTCTGAATGATCCAATGTTGACCCAAATGACTAATGATGATAAATACAATCCACCTGTGTGTCATCAAGTCTCCGTATAAATGCACCTGCACTGTGATAGTCTCAGAGGTCCGTTAAAAGCGCAGAGAGCATCATGAAGAACAAGGAACACACCAGGCAGGTCCGAGATACTGTTGTGAAGAAGTTTAAAGCCGGATTTGGATACAAAAAGATTTCCCAAGCTTTAAACATCCCAAGGAGCACTGTGCAAGCGATAATATTGAAATGGAAGGAGTATCAGACCACTACAAATCTACCAAGACCTGGCCGTCCCTCTAAACTTTCAGCTTATACAAGGAGAAGACTGATCAGAGATGCAGCCAAGAGGCCCATGATCACTCTGGATGAACTGCAGAGATCTACAGCTGAGGTGGGAGACTCTGTCCATAGGACAACAATCAGTCGTATATTGCACAAATCTGGCCTTTATGAAAGAGTGGCAAGAAGAAAGCCATTTCTTAAAGATATCCATAAAAAGTGTTGTTTAAAGTTTCCCACAAGCCACCTGGGAGACACACCAAACATGTGGAAGAAGGTGCTCTGGTCAGATGAAACCAAAATTGAACTTTTTGGTAACAATGCAAAACATTATGTTTGGTGTAAAAGCAACACAGCGCATTACCCTGAACACACCATACCCACTGTCAAACATGGTGGTGGCAGCATCATGGTTTGGGCCTGCTTTTCTTCAGCAGAGACAGGGAAGAGGGTTAAAATTGATGGGAAGATGGATGGAGCCAAATACAGGACCATTCTGGAAGAAAACCTAATGGAGTCTGCAAAAGACCTGAGACTGGGACGGAGATTTGTCTTCCAACAAGACAATGATCCAAAACATAAAGCAAAATCTACAATGGAATGGTTCAAAAATAAACATATCCAGGTGTTAGAATGGCCAAGTCGAAGTCCAGACCTGAATCCAATCGAGAATCTGTGGAAAGAACTGAAAACTGCTGTTCACAAATGCTCTCCATCCAATCTCACTGAGCTCGAGCTGTTTTGCAAGGAGGAATGGGAAAAAATGTCAGTCTCTCGATGTGCAAAACTGATAGAGACATACCCCAAGCGACTTACAGCTGTAATCGCAGCAAAGGTGGCGCTACAAAGTATTAACTTAAGGGGGCTGAATAATTTTGCACGCCCAATTTTTCAGTTTTTGATTTGTTAAAAAAGTTTGAAATATCCAATAAATGTCGTTCCACTTCATGATAGTGTCCCACTTGTTGTTGATTCTTCACAAAAAAATAAAGTTTTATATCTTTATGTTTGAAGCCTGAAATGTGGCAAAAGGTTGCAAAGTTCAAGGGGGATGAATACTTTCGCAAGGCACTGTATATTTTTCGTAGCCGCCTATTTACCACCATAAACCAATGCTGGCACTAAGTCAGCAATCAACGAGCTGTATAAGGCCATAAGCAAACAATACTTTAATGTTGGGACTTTAATGCTGGCAAACTTAAATCCGTTTGATGTACCAGCATGTCACATTTGCAACCAGGGGAAAAAAACATCTAGAGCATCTTTACTCCACACACATAGACTCATACAAAGCTCTCCCTCACCCTCCATTTGGCAAATCTGACCATAATTCTATTCTCCTTATTCCTGCTTACAAGCAAAAACTAAAGCAGGGAGTACCAGTGACTTGCTAAATGCAGAAGCTGTCAGATGACACGGATGCTACGCTACAGGATTGTTTATGTTTTTCCACAGACTGGAATATGTTCAGGGATCCATCCAATGGCATTGAGGTGTATACCACCTCAGTCACTGGCTTCATCAATAAGTGCATCAACGACGTCGTCCCCACAATGACTGTATGTACGTTTCCCAACAGAAGCCATGGATTATAGGTCAACATCTGCACCAAGCTAAAGGCAAGAAGCGGGACACTATGCCCTCAGACAAACCATCAAAGGCATAGCGTCAATACAGGACTAAGATTAAATTCTACTACAATGGTTCTGATGCTTGTCAGATGTGGCAGGGCTTGAAAACTAATTGTGGACGACAAAGGGAAACCAAGCCGTGAGCTGCCCATTGCCTTTTATGCTCGCTTTGAGGCAAGCAACACTGAAGCATGCATGAGAGCACCAGCTGTTCTGAACAACTGTGTGATCACACTCTCCGTAGCCGATGTGAGTAAGACCTTAAAAGAGGTCAACATTCACAAACCCGGATTAAACGGATTACCAGGATGTGTACTCAAAGCATGTGCAGACCAACTGGCAAGTGTCTTCACTGACATTTTTAACATCTCCCTGGCCGAGTCTGTAGTACCTACATGTTTCAAACAGACCACCATAGTACCTGTGCCTAAGATAGCGAAGGTAACCTGCCTAAATTATTACCACCCCATAGCACTCACGTCGGAGCCATGAAGTGCATTGAAAAGCTGGTCATGCCTCACATCAACACCATCATGTCAGATACTCTAGACCCACTCCAATTCGCATACCGCCCCAACAGATCCACAGATGACACAATCTTAATCGCACCCCACACTGCCCTTTCCCACCTGGACAAAAGGAACATTTTCACAAAAACAAGAAAAGCATTCAAATAAAATCATTTACCTTTGAAGAACTTCATATGTTTTCAATGACGAGACTCAGTTAGATAGCAAATGTTCATTTTTTTTCCAAAAAGATTATTTGTGTAAAAGAAATAGCTCCGTTTGGTTCATCACGTTTGGCTAAGAAAAAAAAACGAGAATGCTGTCAACACAACGCCAAACTTTTTTCCAAATTAGCTCCATAATATCGACAGAAACATGGCAAACGTTGTTTAGAATCAATCCTCAAGGTGTTTTTCACAATTCTATACGATGAAAAATCATTCCTGGCAGTCGGTTTCTCATCCGAGGCAAACGGAAAAATACTGCAGCTGGAGATTACGCAATAATTGAGACGGAGGACACCAAGCGACCACCTGGTAGATGTAGTGTCTTATGGTCACTCTTCCAATGATATGCCTACAAATACGTCACAATGCTGCAATGACACCTTGGGGCAAACATGGAAAAGGTAAGCTAACTCCTAGCTCCTCCACAGCTATATAAGGAGTCATTGCCATGAGGCGGTTTCAAAAAATGCGGCACTTCCTGATTGTATTTTTATCTGGGTTTTTCTGTAAAATCAGTTCTGTGGCACTCACAGACAATATCTTTGCAGTTTTGGAAACGTCAGAGTGTTTTCTTTCCAACGCTGTCAATTATATGCATAGTCGAGCATCTTTTCGTGACAAAATATCTTGTTTGAAACGGGAACGTTTTTCATCCAAAAATTAAAATAGCGCCCCCTATATCCAAGAAGTTAATAAGCTAAGGACCCTGGGACTAAACACCTGCCTCTGCAACTGGATCCTGGACTTCCTGACTGGCCGCCCAGGTGGTAAGGGTAGGCAACAACACATCTGCCACGCTAATCCTCAACATGGGGGCCCATCAGGAGTGCGTACTTAGTCCCCTCCTGTACTCCCTGTTCACCCACTACTGCGTGGCCAAGCACAACTCCAAAACCATAATTTGCTGACAAGTTTGCTGACAACACAACAGTGTTCTCATCGACAACGATGAGACAGCCTATTGGGAGGAGGTCAGAGAATACCTTCGTTTACTTCTCCCTCAACATGATCAAGACAAAGGTGATGATTGTGGACTACAGGAAAAAGAGGACCAAGCACGCCCCCATTCTCATCGACGGGGCTGCAGTGGAACAGGTTGAGAGCTTCAAGTTCCTTGGTGTCCACATCACCAACAAACTAACATGGTCCAAGCACACCATGACAGTCGTGAATAGACTAAATCTATTCCCCTTCAGGAGACTGAAAAGATTTGGTATGGGTCCTCAGATCCTCAAAAGGTTCTACAGCTGCACCATCGAGAGCTTCCTGACTGGTTGCATCACTGACTGGTATTGCAACTGCTCGGCCTCCAACCGCAAGGCACTACAGAGGGTAGTGCGAACGGCTCACTACATCACTGGGGCCAAGCTTCTTGCCATCCAGGACCTCTATAGCAGGCGGTGTCAGAGGAAGGCCCAAAATAATTGTCAAAGACTTCCGTCACCTAAGTCATAGACTGATCTCTCAGCTACCGCATGGCAAGTGGTACCGAAGCACCAAGTGTAAGACCAAGAGTCTCCTTAACAGATTCTAACCCCAAGCAATAAGAATGCTGAACAATTAATCAAATGGCCACCCAGACTATTAACAAAGCCCCCCCCTTGTTGTTACACTGCTGCTACTCACTATTTATTATCTATGCATAGTCACTTTAATTAACTCTACCTCAACTAACTGGTGCACCCGCACATTGACTCTGTGCCGGCACCCCCCTGTATATATTTACTGCTGCTCTTTAAATACTTGCTACTTTTATCTGTTATTCTTATCCGTATTTTTTGAAACTGCACTGTTGGGTAGGGGCTCGTGAGTAAGCATTTCACGGTAAGGTGTTTTATTCAGTGCATGTTAATAAAAATAAAATACTAATAAAATGAAATACTAATACTATTTTATTTTTGATTTGATTTGTTATAATAGCAGGGTGGAAGTGTTGACGTGGTAGCAGGTTGGAGAAAAAATAACATTCAACCACTTGTGTGTTGGGGAAAGTAGAAGAAGCTTTTTCAATCACACCCTTGAGTGCTGTGGCCACCCTTTCCTGCTGTGTTCTCATGTTGTCTATTAATATGTGGCTATGTGAACCTTGTTGGTCCTCAGACAGAAGGTCTAGGGTGCGCTGGGTGTTTGGACACCAGAGTTTAGACACTGTGTGTTTGGGAAAAAGTTTATTTTCTTGTATATATTTCCCTTTTGAGTGCATACGGAGTGCAATCTGTGGCTTGTGTTTGTTCTCAGGGGGGGGGGGGGGGTCGTCAGGAGGGCTGTCAGGGTGGCTGACGGGGATTACTCAGAGGGTGTAGGATCCCCTGGGTTTGTGGTTCTTCATTTGACTGTCCTGCTGTGATGTCGAGGCTATGGTCAGGGTCTGAAGTGGGCTGTTTTGCTGGCGGTGGCCAGCTCTCTAATGCTTTGTTCTCTGTCACATGTCATCGTTCTCACCCTCATCTTGAGCACTTTCACCTTCTCCTCTAGTGCTCTGTTCTTCTCCTGCTCCTGCTTTTTTCTCCTACAACAATCTATCTTTTTGTAAATAAATGCTGGATAATGTGGGAGCTCATCTGCTCATCTCTCTCTCTCTCTCTCTCTCTCTCTCTCTCTCTGTCTCTCCCAACATGTTTTTGTTGTTGTAATCAAACAAATTTAACAGTGACCATCACAGCGCTATCTCAAGGTAAAGATGACTACAACCTCACCTTGATTGTCACATACCTGCGCACGTGTGTGTGCGCGTCCATCCATGCGTGAATGTGTGTGTCTGTGTGTGTGTGGGTGTAGCTGTCCGTCAGACTGTCAGCAACCTCTACTTGGTGTGTTTACCATTAGAGAAAGGCTGGAATCAGAATGGAGATTCTCTCTGTGTGGTACCCGCACAACAACAAAACTCTGACGTATTCAGATGACCGGGCGGTCCAAAAAAAACTCATTGTGATTTCATTTCACAAAACATAATGAAAAATATCACTTATATTTGTCTTCCTTCTTCACTCCCACTCTGCCCATTTCTAAGCAGCTGGGGTCTAGAGCAAGTGATTGCAAGCATGATTTATTCTCTCTCTCTCTCTGTCACTGTCTCTCCTTTCTATCTCCTTTTGTCTGTCCCTTTTTGTTTGTCTCTTTCTCTGCCTTGCTCTCTGTCTGTCTGTCTGTCTGTCTGTCTGTGTGTCTCTCTCTCTCTTTCTCTTTCTCTCAATTAAATTTCAATTCCTGGGATTTATTGGCATGGGAAACATATGTTAAAATTGCCAAAGCCAGTGAAGTAGATAATAAACAAAAGTGAAATAAACAATAAAAATGTACAGAAAACATTATACTCACAGAAGTCCCAAAAGAATAAAGACATTTCAAATGTCATATTATGTATATATATATATATATATACAGTGTTGTAACAATGTTTAAATAGTTAAATTATAAAAGGAAAAATAAATAAACATAAATATGGGTTTTACTTAAAGTGTTTGTTCTTCAATGGTTTCCCTTTTCTTGTGGCAACAGGTCACACATCTTGCTGCTATGATGACACACTGTGGTATTTCACCTAGTAGATATGGGAGTTTATCAAAATTGGGTTTGTTTTCAAATTCTTTGTGGATCTGTTTAATCTGAGGGAAATATGTGTCTCAAATAGGAGTTTAAGAATTGCAGCTCAGTTTCCACCTAATTTTGTGTGCAGTCTGCGCGAGGACGTTTGACCAGCTGGTGGACCTGTCAACTCCCCCCAAACGTTCTCTAAAAAGAAGGCGACTCAATTACCACCCCATCGACGGGGCGATTGTGTGATAAATCTCCTGGTAGACGCTGCACTTCCCAGGAGTCACGTGTATCCCCTCTCACAGGCGGAGACGGAGGCTATGGAAACATATGTCTCCGAATCCCTGCGTCAGGGCTACATTCGGTCCTCCACTTCACCCGTCTCCTCGAGTTTCTTTTTTGTGAAGAATAAGGAAGGAGGTCTGCATCCGTGTATTGACTATTGGGGTCTGAACCAGATCACTGTGAGGTATAGTTAACTGCTACCACTCATAGCCACAGCGATTGAGTCAATGCACAGGGCGCACTTCTTCACCAAACTAGATCTCAGGAGCGCTTACAACCTGGTGCGTATCCGAGAGGGAGACGGCTTTCAGTACCACCTCAGGGCACTATGAGTACCTCGATCGGTCTCCTTCCTAGGGTATCGCATTTCCACCTCAGGGGTGATCGCATTTCAGCCATGCGTAATTGACTTCCACCACGGTAAAGGAGGTGCAGCGGTTCTTAGGGTTTGCCAACTACTACCGGAGGTTCATCCAAGGTTTTGGTCAGGTATCGGCTCCCATTACCTCACTTCTGAAGGGGGGCCCGGTGTGTTTGCAGTGGTCGGCTAAGGCGGACAGGGCTTTTAGTCACCTGAGGGCTCTGTTTACCTCGGCTCCAGTGCTGGCCCATCTGGATCCCTCTTTGGCGTTCATAGTGAAGGTGGACGTGTCCGAGGCTGGGATAGGAGCGGTGCTCTCTCAGCGCCTGGGTAAAGCTCGAAGCTCGCCCCTGTGCCTTCTTCTCGAAGAAGCTCAGCCCGGCGGAGCGAAACTATGACTTGAGGGATCCGGAGCTGTTGGCTGTCGTCAAGGCCTTGAAGGTGTGAAGACATTGGTTTGAGGGGGCTCGACACCCCTTTCTCATCTGGACTGACCACCGCAATCTGGAGTACATCCGGGCAGCGAGGAGACTGAACCCTCGCCAGGCAAGGTGGGCCAATGTTTTTCACCTGTTTTGTGTTTACCCTTTCCTACAGACCAAGCTCCCAGAACGTAAAGGCAGATGCATTGTCCCGGCTGTATGACACAGAGGAGCGGCCCATGGATCACACTCCCATACTCCCCACCTCCTGCCGGTGGTGTGGGAGCTGGACACGGACATTGAGCAGGCGTTACGTGCAGAGCCCGCTCCCGTCCAGTGTACCGCAGGGCGTATGTACGCCCCGTCTGCTATTGTGACTGGTTTGGCCAACACATCAACCTCCTCTGGTCATCCTGGGATAGGTCGGACAGTGCGCTGTTTGAGTGGTAGGTACTGGGGGCCTATCTTGGCTAAGAACGTGAGGGTTTATGTTTCCTCCTGCTTGTTGTGCGCCCAGTGTAAGGCTCTGCCCAGAGGTAAGCTACACCCCTTACCCGTTCCACAGCGGCCTTGGTCGCACCTGTCGGTGGATTTTCAGACTGATCTTCCACTCTCACAGGGTAACACCACGATCCTGGTCGTTGTGGATAGATTCTCTAAGTCCTGTCGTCTCCTCCCTTTGCCCAGTCTCCCTACTGCCCTACAGACGACGGAGGCCTTGTTTACACATGTCTTCCGACACTATGGGGTGCCTGAGGATATAGGGTCTGATTGGGGTCTCCAGTTCACAACTAGGGTCTGGAAGGCTTTCATGGAACATCTGGGGATCTCGATCAGCCTTACTTCGGAGTTTCACCCTGAGAGTAATGGGCAGGTGGAGAGAGTGAACCAGGATGTGGGTAGGTTTCTGCGGTCCTATTTCCAGGACCGGCCGGGGGAGTGGATGGCGTTCGTGCCCTGTGCCAAGATGGCACAGAACTTGCTCTTCTACTCCTCCACTAACCTCTTTCCCTTCCAGTGCATACTGTGGGTACCTTGGGGCACCTTGGGCACCTTGGCATCAGAGACAGACCGAGGTTCATGCGGTGGCCGACCAATTAAACAACTTCTTTGAGGACAATACAGTGCCAACGACACGAACCGCCACCAAAGACTGTGGGCCCTCCTTCTCTGTGGCCGACGTGAGTAAAACATTTAAATGTGTTAACCCTCGCAACGCTGCCGGCCTAGACGTCATCCATAGCCGCATTCACAGAGAATGCGCAGACCAGCTGGCTGGTGTGTTTACGGACATATTCAATCAATCCCTATCCCAGTCTGCTGTCCCCACATGCTTCCAGGTGGTCAGCATTGTTCCTGTTCATTGTTCCTGTTCCCAAGAAAATGCAAGGTAACTGAACTAAATGACAATCGCCCCGTAGCACTCATTTCTGTCATCATGACATGCTTTGAGAGACTAGTCAAGGATCATATCACGTCCACCATACCTGTCACCCTACACCCACTTCAATTTGCTTACCACCCCAATAGGTCCACAGACAATGCGATCGCCATCACACTGCAAAATCTCATCTGGACAAGAGGAATACCTATGTAAGGATGCTGTTCATTAACTACAGCTCAGCATTCAACACCATAGTACCCTCCAAACTCATCATTAAGCTTGAGTCCCTGGGTCTTGACCCCGCCCTGTGCAACTGGTTCCTGGACTTCCTGACGGGCCTCCCCCAGGTGGTGAAGGTAGGAAACAACCTGTCCACTCCGCAGATCCTGGTGCGGTCTGCACAAATCATCACCAGGGGCAAACTACCTGCCACCAGGGGCAAAAAAGAAGGCAAAAAAGATAATCAAGGACAATAACCACCCATAGCCACTTCCTCTTCACCTGCTTCCATCCAGAAGGTGAGGTCAGTACAGATACATCAAAGCTGGGACAGAGAGATTGAAAAACAAGGCCATCAGATTGTTGCCACAGAGAGGCGGCTGCCTACCTACAGACTTGAAATCATCCGACCACTTTAATAAACGGAACACTGTTCACTTTAATAATGGCACTTTAAGAATGTGTACATATCTCACATTACTTATCTCATATCTATATACTCTATACTACACTATCTATTGAATCTTAGCCGCTCTGTCACTGCTCATCCATATATTTTTTATTTATATATTCTTAACCCATTCCTTTACTAGATTGTGTGTATTAGGTTTTGCTGTGGAATCTGGGTCATTTCGCTACACATTTTGCTACACATCTACTTACCATGTGTATGTGACCACTAAAATGTTATTTTATTTTATTTGCTCTTGATCCAATCACGGATCATCACCTTCAGTACAGAAGAACTTTAGTTCAGGCACTGTCATTTCCTGTTGTGTGTCACTCACGTGTGTGTGTGTATATGAAAGAGAGTTTGTGTGTGTGTGTCACTCACGTGTGTGTGTATATGAAAGAGAGTGTGTGTGTTTGTGTGTGTGTCTCTCATGGTGTGTGTGCCTTATGTAAACAGATTGGCGGTTTGGCAGGTATCAGCCAGAGAGGATTTTTAGGTCTAAACCATTGGTAAACACACTGGGTTATATAAATGTGCCGTCATCCATTCGTCCAGGAAGCTTTTCTCCAGCACCTACAGTTGAAGTCAGAAGTTTACATACACTTAGGATTGAGTCATTAAAACTTCTTTTTCAACCTATCCACAAATGTTAACAAACTTTAAGTTGGTTAGGATATCTACTTTGTGCATGACACAAGTCATTTTTCCAACAATTGTTTACAAACAGAATATTTAACTTATAATTCACTGTATCACAATTCCAGTGGCTCAGACGTTTACATACACTAAGTTGACTGTGCCTTTAAACAGCTTGGAAAATTCCAGAAAATGATGTCATGGCTTTAGAAGCTTCTGATATGCTAATAGACATAATTTGAATCAGTTGGAGGTGTACCTGTGGATGTATTTCAAGGCCTACCTTCAAACTCAGTGCCTCTTTGCTTGACATGATACAAAAATAAAAAATAAATTGTAGACCTCCACAAGTCTGGTTCACTGTTGGGAGCAATTTCCAAACACCTGAAGGTACCACGTTCATCTGTACAAACAATAATACGCAAGTATAAACACCATGGGACCACCCAGCCGTCATACTACTCAGGAAGGAGACGTGTTCTGTCTCCTAGAGATGAACGTACTTTGGTGTGAAAAGTGCAAATCAATCCCAGAACAACAGCAAAGAACCCTGTGAAGTTTCTGGAAAAGCCAGACTACGGTTTGCAACTGCACACAGGGACAAATATCATACTTTTTGGAGAAATGTCCTCTGGTCTGATGAAACAAAAATAGAACTGTTTGGCCATAATGACCATCGTTATGTCTGGAGGAAAAAGGGGGAGGCTTGCAAGCCGAAGAACAACAACCCAACCCGTGAAGCACAGGGGTGGCAGCATCATGTTGTGGGGGTGCTTTTCTGCAGGAGGAACTGGTGCACTTCACAAAATAGATGGCATCAAGATATGAGTCAAGTTAAAGCTTGGTCGCAAATGGGTCTTCCAAATGGACAATGACCCCAAGCATACTTCCAAAGTTGTGTCAAAATGGCTAAAGGACAACAAAGTTAAGGTATTGGATTGGCCATCACAAAGCACTGACCTCAATTCTATAGAAAATTTGTGGGCAGAACTGAAAAAGTGTGTGCGGGCAAGGAGGCCTACAAACCTGACTCAGTTACACCAGCTCTGTCAGGAGGAATGGGCCAAACTTCACCCAACTTATTGTGGGAAGCTTGTGGAAGGCTAAATGTTTGACCCAAGTTAAACAATTTAAAGGCAATGCTACCAAATACTAATTGAGTGTATGTAAACTTCTGACCCACTATTATTCTGACTTTTCACATTCTTAAAGTTGTAAAGTGGTGATCCTAACTGACCTAAGACAGGGCATTTTTACTAGGATTAAATCTCAGGGATTGTGAAAAACTGAGTTTAAATGTATTTGGCTAAGGTGTATGTAAACTTCCGACTTCAACTTTATGTGACAGAACATTTGTGTGGTTTAAAGTAGATGAGTCATGTATGGATCTGGAAGTTGGATTCATTGATAGTGTGACATTATGTTATAGATATAAATTAAACCATTTTTTTCCTGAAACATTGAAACATTTAAATGCAATTCTTTGTGCTATTGCTATAATTTGTTGTGATCAATCTGCGTATGTTAGGCCTTTCATACGCCCCGCCTCTAATTCCGATTTTCCACTAGCTACAGAACAGAGGATTTCTATGGTGAAAATGATTGCTGTCCAATTTCATACCACTCTGTGTTAGTGAACATGTTTTGAAGGCTGCTGCTGCAAACCAATAAATATAAAAGCATGATGAAGTATTGTATTGTACCCATTTTCCTTTGTGGACAGCTCAGTGGCTTTTATCTAGTAGGATCTTTTTCTGTTGGAGTTACTGTTGATGCTCCATGATAATAACAGTTAATGACTGTTGATGATGACAGTCAGATGACGTATTCTATCAGATCCCTTCATAGATTAGGTAGATTGGGATTACAGTTCACTATGTTTGTATAGAAAACATGAGAGCCAGCTCTGAAAACAGTGGCTCCTTAGTTCCTTTAGTGTAGCCACAGTACAGTGTGGACAGAATTACATCTAATTATCTCTGATCCATAATCTCTACCAGTCTGTCATGATCATTCCCAATAGACAGCCTTCTGGGGGTCCTGAGACTCAACCACTGTCTTTATGGTTTTATGGTGATTATTTACTATATGCTGCATTCCAAATCCAGCTGGTATTTGTATATACTGAAAAATACTATGGTAACGAGCTGTACTTTCTGATTTTTATCCCAAAGGTCAATGAATCGCTAGTGATTGTTATTCAGTTAAGTGTTTTACATATTAACAAGCAGCCATATTTATTAGGCTGTGTCCTCTAGGCATATACCTTCTTAATGATACATTCAGCTCCACAGATAGCATGGATCTCTCTCTCTCTCTCTCTCTCTCTCCCTTCCTCTCTCTTCCTCTCATTCTCTCTCTGCCTCTCTCTCTCTCTCTCTCTCTCTCTCTCTCTCTCTCTCTCTTTCTCCCTTCCTCTCTCTCTCTCTCTGTCTCTCTCTCTCTGTCTCTCTCTCTTTCTCTCTCCCTTCCTCTCTCTTCCTCTTGTTCTCTCTCTGCCTCTCTCTCTCACCCTCACTTACTCTCTCCCTGTGTGTGTGTGTGTGTGTGTGTGTGTGTGTGTGTGTGTGTGTGTGTGTGTGTGTGTGTGTGTGTGTGTGTGTGTGTGTGTGTATATACAATACATGTTTGTCCAATAACATAGCTGAAGCAAGGCACCCTCTGGATTCGTACCAGATCAGGAGAGGATCCAATCAGTCCTACTCTTACAGAAATATTGATGTTATTCAATGTTATGCATTGATGTGTTTCTACTGCTAAGCTCTGTCCATAGCCACCATCAGTGGTGTATTTCTACCCCACTGCCTTTATGCTTTGGTTGCCTTAGCATTCACTGTTGAAAATGCTTTAGACTATACTTGATTTGATTGAGTTGTAGTGTACCAACTCAACATGATTCTATTATTTTTCTCTGCGCTACTGGAAATTGCTGATCTATCTTTAGCTCCTCTCAGAAACAAATGTTGTCATGATTATTATTATAGGTTGTGTGGTTGTGTGTGGATAGTTCCACTGTGAGGTAAGCATGACTAACAACGATGACAAAACATCCTGTGAAATTGTACCACTACTCTGACTGGATTGAGGTTTGTATTTCCTGTTTCCGAAGCAGCCTAACTGTCTGAAACAGTCTTAATATCATCAGGATGGGGCAGTCTTAGAAAAGAGAGCAAAGGCTTAGCATTATTCCATTGGAATGGGGTTCCCATTGAGAAACAGTGACCATGTGTGTAACACTTTTGACACAGGTGTGTATGTCTTGTGAAAGTCAGTAAGCGCATTAGTTGCTGGGTACAGGGCACTGCCAGGGCACGGCTGGTCAGTCAGTCATGACGCCAGACTACACGGAACAAGGCCACAACAGAGCCTTTGTGTCTGATATTATTATGATCCCCTCATTAAATGAATTAAGGCCAGGATATTATTTCTTCCAGACAGATGCACCACACTAGGGACATAATGTTCCAGATGTTTTCATCTCATAAATGTGTAATATTAGATGATAATAGAGGCCCTGCTCTTCTCTGCATGTTTCTGGGCACAAGGGACCCTGTTTCTGGGTACAAGGGACTCATTTGAATTTGATATTGATGAAAGATTTTGTGATGAAAGGTGATTACAGACTTGGCCGTATAAGAATATTTTGGAGATGAATACACAACGCAGAGGATGAGAGGACTAAAAACGAGGGTACTAATGGTCAATAAGGAATTGTAAATAGGAGTTGGGTTTCAGTTCAACATCTGTTTAGAATCTGTGGAATGTCACTCCTGAACTCAGTGCTACGTTCTGTACATTGAGTCTGGAGCAGGATACTTGTTATTTGGCCATTGGCCAGTTCTACTGCAAGGACTTCTGATTGGTCAACCCCAGGCTTGGTTGGGGGGTTATAAATGGCATCCTGTTCCTTTGTTCAGTGGAGAAAAACTGAGGACAGAGGAGACGCAACATCTACCTCCCACCATAACATCTTGATTTGTCCTTCTCAAATTAACCTATTTTTCTACCCTTGATTTGCTTTGGAGTTTGTGTTATTGAAGAATAACATCAACTGCTAACAGCTGGACTGAAAAAGTATTTGTTTGTGTGTGTGTTTGTCAGAGGAGCCTGGTTTGATGTAGATGAGAATGGGTTTTCATGTATGCTGAAGAAGCCAGATATTGTTGTTGTGAGGGAGGTCAGAGGGAGGGCTGATTCTGGAAGTGGGCTGCTACACCTCCAGAATCAACTTGTCAGGCCTTTTCTGACAAGCTGCTCCTAATCACGCCTGAACAGCCTCCGGTATCAGTGCACACTGTGGTGATATTGGGAAGTCTGGGTCATGTTCACAGGCTGACAGTACCTGGCCTTCAGATAGCAGTCTGGCCATGTTCACAGGCTGACAGTACCTGGCCTTCAGATAGCAGTCTGGCCATGTTCACAGGCTGACAGTACCTGGCATTCAGATAGCAGTCTGGCTATGTTCTGTTCACAGGCTGACAGTACATGGCCTTCAGATAGCAGTCTGGCCATGTTCACAGGCTGACCCCCCCCCCCAAAAAAAAACAACAACAAAAAATCAAGTCAAATGATGCTTGTATCTAAACCAAAGTAGATAATTTAAAGATAGTTCTATACATCATTTGGGGTCTCTATAAGCTTCTAAATGAGGTCCTAAACCTAGCATGAAAGTGCCTCCTTGTAGCTGTGTGGGCTAATGTAGTCAAAATGTTTTCCTTGGGGTAAGTTGAGCCAATGGCCATGGGGTAAGTTGAGCCAATGGTTCAGCAAATTGAAGTGTTTTCTTCCCAGGCGTAATAAAAGTCATTATCACTAGGATATGAGGTAACAACAGGGCTTGTGTTAGACAATACTTGAGAGTTTCCGGCGCCGACAGAGATGGCCGCCTTGCTTCGCGTTCCTAGGAAACTATGCAGTATTTCGTTTTTTTATGTGTTATTTCTTACATTGGTACCTCAGGTAATCTTAGGTTTCATTACATACAGTCGGGAGGAACTACTGAATATAAGAGCCACGTCAACTCACCATCATTACGACCAGGAATATGACTTTCCCGAAGCGGATCCTGTGTTCTGCCTTCCACCCAGGACAATGGATCGGATCCCAGCTGGTGACCCAAAACAACGATGCCGTAAAAGGGGCAAACGAAGCAGTCTTCTGGTCAGGCTCCGGAGACGGGCACATCACGCACCACTCCCTAGCATACTACCCGTCAATGTCCAGTCTCTTGACAACAAGGTTTATGAAATCCGAGCAAGGGTAGCATTCCAGAGAGACATCAGAGACTGTAACATTCTTTGCTTCACGGAAACGGGACGCTGGGACGTTAAACGGGTGTCCTAACTCTCTGAGGTCATTAAAGATCCCATGGCACTTATCGTAAGAGTAGGGGTGTTAACCCCGGTGTCCTGGCTAAATTCCCAATCTGGCCCTCAAATCATCACGGTCACCTAATAATCCCCAGTTTACAATTGGCTCATTCATCCCCCTCTTCTCCCCTGTAACTATTCCCCAGGTCATTGCTGCAAATGAGAACGTTTTCGCAGTCAACTTACCTGGTAAAATAACGGATAAATAAAAAAAAAATAAAACAAGAAGCTGTCAAAACACCTGTTTATGGCTGAATGGGGTATTCCCTCCGCAAACAAGCTAAGTGTCAGTATAGAGCAGAATTAATGCCAAATTAGCCTTCCTCAGATGTCCAGTTTGTCTCGCTTTGAGGACACACACACACACCAAAACACACACACGTGAGTAAAACACACACACAGGCCCACACACACACACACAGCTGGCACACATATTCAATCACTTATCCCAGTCTGCTGTTCCCACATGTTCCCACACACACAGCTAAAGGACATCACACACCACACACAAGGACCATAACACATACACAACACACACACACACACACACACACACTAACATCACACACACACACAACACAACACATATCATCCAGAAGGCGAGGTCAGTACAGGTGCATCAAAGCTGGGACCGAGAGACTGAAAAACAGCTTCTATCTCAAGGCCATCAGACTGTTAAACAGCGAGGCCAACATACTTACTCACATGTTTGTAAAATATATGCCACTTTAAACAATCAAATGTTTACATAACCTACATTATTACATAACACACACACACACAACACACACACACACACACACACACACCACATACACAACACACACAACACACACAACACACACACACAACACACACACAACACATACACAACACACACAACACATACACAACACACACAACATATACACAACACAACATGTACACACACTTTAAACTACACACATACCCACACACCACACCATCTACGCAACACATACACAACACACACACACACACACACACACACACACACACACACAACACATACACAACACACACAACACATACACATACACAACACACACAACACATACACAACACACACATACACAACACAACACACACACACACACACACACCACACACACAACACATACACAACACACACACACACACACAACACGTACACAACACGTACACAACACACACACACACACACACACACACACACACACACACACACACACACACACACACACACACACACACACACACACACACACACACACACACACACACAGCCTGGTACCAAAAGTCATACACCATCATTGTTGCTGTTCCTGTTCCCTGAAGAGACAGTTGTTTGAACACCACAGCTTACGGCGTACAAGAGCCAGGACAGCCTCGTTTAATTCACTAATCTACATTTATGAAACACATAATTCCCATGCAGCCAATCGTAATCCGATAATGATTGTGTGCTTGTCACTGAAAATGATCATCTTAATGTGTAGCTAAAGACCTAGATATGGGTTTCCTTGTTCATAGAAATCATGAGAGGCATATGGATTGAAGAGAGAGTTTAATGAAGGCGCATTACTTTTTGCACGTTATTTAGTAAAACTTATTTCATGTAATAGTGAAGTATTCATTAAACGGCAGGCCATATGACAGAGCACAGTGGCAGTCCTGAACACCCTGGTCCTGAATAAAAGCAGAAAGCTCTCATGTCAAACATTTGCCTTGAGACAAGACTGTATACATGGCAGTAAACTCCTATGGCGTCCAGCAAGTGTAACAGCTGTCAGTCAGAATGAACAGGAGAGTGTACAGATGTAGGATCTTAATTTGATCACTCTTCTGTTGCTGAGAATTTTCCTGCACCGCAGCTTCCTGATTTACATAAATTCACTGAAAACCCACACAAACACACATTTATATTAACAGTATAGCAATGTTCATGTCTCCTACTTTAGTCCAGTTACTAGCCTAACCACCGATCAAGCAACATTATGGACTAAACGTTAAAATCCTGTTCCTGCAGGATTCTTTTGCTGTGACAATATAGGTCAAATTGAGAGCCTATATCTGTAAGCTGAGGACCAAGAGGAAGTGGTTGAGCTCTGATCTCTAACAGACAGTAAAGAGGAAACAGGTCCTTCATCCAATCAAAACATCCCCATGACCTGTTCCTGATCACAACTGTCTGTCAGCTTCCTCAATGCAACTGGTATCTGGATTTAGTCAGGAACGTTGTAGTCGACCACTAACCATAGCTATCAGTGCCAAACAGGTGAGTGATAACCTGTTCCTGCTCACAACTGTCTGTCTGGCTGCTTCCTCTAGCAGTCTATAACAACCAGTGTCTAGTTCTAGTCAGGAGTGTATTTCAGACTGTAAAGCATCACTACCATAGCTATCAGTGTCAAGAGGGTGAGTGAAATAGCTCTAAGGCTTTTAAAACCGGCAAATTAATATTTTCATAAGTGCTACTCCAAATCTGTTTGACTTTGCCCACATGCTGTAGTGTGCTTAGGGAGACAGTGTCCTGTAGAACGTATGCTAATTCCTTGTTTGTAAATGTAGTCTATATTTTCAGTATATGCCCTGTGGTTTTAACACAAGCCTGATGAAGGTTTTTAACAGACTGTAGCCATCTGTTTTAGGGACATGGGCTGTCCTTTATCTAACCTTTTAACTGACCACATCTCCCAATCTCTCTCTCTCTCTCTCTCTCTCTCTCTCTCTCTCTCTCTCTCACACCCTCGCTCTCACTCTCGCTCTCTCTCCATCACTGAATTCAATTCAATTCAAGAGGCTTTATTGGCGTGGGAAACATGTGTTAACATTGCCAAAGCAAGTGAGGTAGATAATATACAAAAGTGAAATAAACAATAAAAATTAACAGTAAACATTACACATACAGAAGTTTCAAAACAATAAAGACATTACAAATGTCATATTACAATATATACAGTGTTGCAATGATGTACAAATGGTTAAGGGTACACAAGGGAAAATAAATAAGCATAAAAATGGGTTGTATTTACAATGGTGTTTGTTCTTCACTGGTTGCCCTTTTCTTGTGGCAACAGGTCACAAATCCTGCTGCTCTGATGGCACACTGTGGAATTTCACCCTGTAGATATGAGAGTTTATCAAAATTGGCTTTGTTTTCAAATTCTTTGTGGATCTGTGTAATCTGAGGGAAATATGTGTCTCTAATATGGTCATACATTGGACAGGAGGTTAGGAAGTGCAGCTCAGTTTCCACCTCATTTTGTGGCCAGTGTGCACATAGCCTGTCTTCTCTTGAGAGCCATGTCTGCCTACGGCGGCCTTTCTCAATAGCAAGGCTATGCTCACTGAGTCTGTACATAGTCAAAGCTTTCCTTAAGTTTGGGTCAGTCACAGTGGTCAGGTATTCTGCCACTGTGTACTCTCTGTTTAGGGCCAAATAGCATTCTAGTTTGCTCTGTTTTTTTGTTAATTCTTTCCATTGTGTCAAGTAATTATCTTTTTGTTTTCTCATGATTTGATTGGGTCTAATTGTGCTGCTGTCCTGGGGCTCTGTGGGGTATGTTTGTGTTTGTGAACAGAGCCCCAGGACCAGCTTGCTTAGGGGACTCTTCTCCAGGTTCATCTCTCTGTAGGTGATGGCTTTGTTATGGAAGGTTTGGGAATCGCTTCCTTTTAGGTGGTTGTAGAATCTAATGGCTCTTTTCTGGAGTTTGATAATTAGTGGGTGGTTAGCACCTAGCGAATCACAGCCAGCAGAACCAGATACCCAGGACTCTGTTACAGTCTTATGGGCACATAGCCTAGCAGAGAGGTATAAGTTATAAAAGAAAGCTAAATTGGCTCACCAGGGAGGCGCTTGATCGCCGTTGAGCCATTCACTCACACGAACGCACACACACACACACACACACACACACACACACACACACACACACACACACACACACACACACACACACACACACACACACACACACACACACACACACACACACACACACACACACACACCACACACCACACACGCAACACACACACACAACCATGGGAGCTGTCCCTCTATAACTTTGAATCATTAGCATCATTAGCATGGGAGAAATTAAACTGTGCAAGGTCATTACTGCTGCTTTCATTAGCCAGCTATGCTAAATGGGTTGATATATACTGTAAGGTATGGGATAGGAGGTTATGTTATCACTAGACAGGATACTAGCAAACAGGCCCTCTTAATGTACTAACAGGCTAATGCTGTACTGCTATGATTTTTATAATAGCAATGTTGGACTGGAAATAATGTCACATACCCAATCATGACATTAAGTATGTGAGAGGTTGGCTGCTGTGCCTCTCCCAAGTCCTATTCATCCAATCAAACAACTCTCCTCCAGCGCTCTTGATCAGTGATTGGCTCTTGGGCAAACTTCTGCTAGCATTTTGTCCATATGTATTCATTGTACATCCTTGGGCTCCATTAGCACCCATAGGCTTTTACTGACTGATGGGTATGTTCGGTATTTGTGGATTGGAATGTTCTAGGCCTCGTTACCTTAACGAAGAAAGCTTTCTCTATGGGCTTTCGCGATCAATGCCGGTTGTTATACAGCCGCGATGCAGTGCCTTAGACCGCTGCGCCACTCAGGAGGCAGGATGATTGGAGAGAAACACTATACGCACCTGTACATGAGGTAACCAGAAGCAACATGTGTGTTGCAGGAGCTGTACTGTTACACTAGCAATACTAAAGTGCCTATAACACTTTAGAATAGTCAAAGGTATATGAAATACAAATGGTATAGAGAGAAATAGTCCTATAATTCCTATAATAACTACAACCTAAAACTTCTTACCTGGGAAAATTGAAGACTCATGTTAAAAGGAACCACCAGCTTTCATATGTTCTGAGCAAGTAACTTAAACGTTAGCCTTTTTTACATGGCACATATTGCACTTTTACTTTCTTCTCCAACACTTTGTTTTTGCATTATTTAAACCAAATTGAACATGTTTCATTATTTATTTGAGGGTAAATTTATTCTATTGATGTATTATATTAAGTTAAAATAAGTGTTAATTCAGTATTGTTGTAATTGTCATTATTACAAATAAATAAATAAAAGTTGTCCAATTACTCGGTATCGGCTTTTTTTGGTCCTCCAATAATCGGTATCGGCATTGAAAAATCATAATCGGTCGACCTCTACTTCTGACCCACTGGAATTGTGATACAGTGAATTATACGTGAAATAATCTGTCTGTAAACAATTGTTGGAAAAATCTGTCGGAAAAATGCCCTAACCGACTTGGCAAATGTATAGTTTGTTAACAAGAAATGAGTGGTTGAAAAAGGAGTTTTAATGACTCCAACCTGTGTGTATGTAAACCTCCGACTTCAACTGTAGTATTCTTTGACTGAATGTTTTGTGCAAATACTGGAGTAATGTAATGAGTGGTGTGATCATTAATTTGACAAAATGTGACTTTTTTTATTTACTTGGTCCATGTGTATAGGCTACAAGTACACTGAAATTATGTTATTTGCATGTCGTTAAAACAACGACCTGAAAAATACGTATTTTCAACTTTCAAACGAAACGGGCCGTAGACGTCTTTTTGTAGGTGTCTTTTCAGCGACATGAAAAATACGTATTTTCAATCAAAACCAAATATATATATATATATATATATTATATTAGAAGTCGGGCATAGTCGTCTTTTCAACATATTTGCTGGGTGCCCCCCCCCCTCTCTCTCCACTCGGCACAGCCAGAAGAGGACTGGCCACTCCTCATAGCCTGGTTCCTCTCTAGGTTTCTTCCTAGGCAGTTTTTCCTAGCCACCGTCCTTCTACACCTGCATTGCTTGCTGTTTGGGGTTTTAGGCTGGGTTTCTGTACAGCACTTTGATATATCAGCTGATGTAAGAAGGGCTATATAAATACGTTTGATTTGATTTGATTTGAACATGCATATTGGTGTTAGAAATTTGGGAGGTGGAAAATATATTTCCCTCTTGGTTGAGGGAGGATGACTTGAAATGTTATTTACACGATGAAAGCTCTCTATATTTCAGCTTCATAAGAGAAGGCATGAGAATGATGATGAAACAATGTACCCACCCAGGCCCGACAGCAGTGGTTCCATGAAGAGCAATACTCGGTCTGATATATGAACACAATATTGCAGTTCCTGAAAGCAATCAGCTAATGTAGATAGCCAAGCAGTTAAAAGGTTGGTCCAGTAACCGAAAGGTTGCTGATTCAAATCTCTGAGCTGACTAGGTGAAAAAATCTGTCAATTTGCCCTTGAGCAAGGTATTTAACCCTAATTGCTCATGTAAGTTGCTCTGGATAAGAGTGTTTGCTAAATGACTAAAATGTCAAATGTAAAAATAATAAAAAATAAATGATGTGCTGGTATGTGCTCTGTAAAGCTAGAAAAACTATTGACATCAGGATGAACTCGCAAAAATGAACATTCAACACTCATGTCAGGATTTGGCCAGGGTTGTTCCGGGTTTTGGTCACTAGATGCCCCCATTGTGCTTTTTGACCTTATGTTTTTTCCCTTGTTCCCCATTATTATTTGCACCTGTGCCTCGTTTACCCTGATTGTATTTAAACCCTTAGTTTCCCTCAGTTCTGTGCTCTGTGTTTGTATGTTAGCACCCAGCCCTAGTGTTCTGTGTATTCTTGTTGATTCCGGTGGATGCTCTTGTGGAATTCTGTTTTTGTTTTCGAGTATCTCTTGAGGTTTTTTTGTGCTATTCCTACCACCTTTTGGATTTGCCATTTTTTGTATTGAAGGACTTCTCCTTTTTACTTGATTAAATACACCGTCTTAAGTACTGCTGTGTCTGCCTCATCTTCTGGGTTCTGCTGACTATTCGTGGCTCAGTTGGTTAAGTGACTGTTTCTCACTCCGGAGACCCAGGTTCGTAACCGGGTCCTGACAACTCAATGTTGTCATCTGTTTCCAATGCCTCCTCGATATCTCCATCATCACCGGTGATTTAGCTAACCCCCCTGTCCCATACCAGAGAGCGTCCATCCCTCTACCCACCCTATGATTTAATGAAGCTCTGACCTCGGGTTACCACTCCCACTGCAGCCTGGCCACCACCCATTCTTATTATGATTTGAACCAAGGATCATGCAACAGTGGTTTCTGGGTTATGATGGGCTCCTGGGTTGCGCAGCAGTCCAAGGCACTGCATCTCAGTGCTAGAGGCCGTGATTGGGTATCCCATAGGGAGGCGCACAATTGGCCCAGCATCGTCCGGGTTTGCCCAGTGTAGGCCGTCATTGTAAATAAGAATTTGTTCTTAAATGACTTGCCTACTAGTTAAATAAAGGTTAAATAAAACATAAGTGTTTTTAAATTATACGGTTACACGCACACATAAACACACACATAAACCCACACGCACACATAAACACACACATAAACCCACACGCACACATAAACACACACATAAACCCACACGCACACATAAACACACACATAAACCCACACGCACACATAAACACAAACTTAAACACATGCACACACACACACAAACACACATAAACACGCACACATAAACACACACACACACACACACATAAAGACATGAACACACACACAACACACACGCACAAACACACATAAACACACATCCATCTTAAACTACATGGAGAACCTGAACAGCTCTTCTCTGAAACACACTGGTTGTGTGTGTTACAGTACACAGACAGACCGGATGATGATCATTGAGTCAGGAGTCAGAGCAAGATAGTGTATTAACAAAGGATCTGAAGAAATGAGAGCTAACACAGAGCCATTTAGGAGAACAGAGCAGAGCTTCTCCACACCACATAATGAGTGAAACTGTAAGGACGCGCGCAGCGCTGTGATCCTGACTGAAACTGCCCAGGTTTTTCCCTCATTAGCATAACTGTCACTTCAAATCAAATCAAATTGTATTTGTCACATGCACCGAATACAATACGCTAAACAAAAATATATATGCAACATGCAACAAATTCAAATATTTTAGTGAGTTACAATTCATATAAGGAAATCAGTCAATTTAAAATACAGACCTTACAGTGACATTCTTACTTACAAGCCCTTAACCAACAATGCAGTTAAGAAAAATATGTGTTAAATGTGAAATAGATAGGTTAAAAATAATTAAAGAGCAGCAGTAAAATAACAATAGCAAGGCTATATGCAGGGGGTACCAGTAGTCTGGGTAGCCATTTGATTAGCTGTTCAGGAGTCTTATGGCTTGGGGGTAGAAGCTGTTGAGAATCCTTTTAGACCTAGACTCTGGTAATGCTTGACACCGTCTGGTAGCAGAGAGAACAGTCTGGATGACAGGGTGGCTTGGCCACAGTGATTTACTGGGCCTTCCTCTGACACCGTCTGGTATAGAGGTCCTGGATGACAGGAAGCTTGGCCCCAGTGATGTACTGGGCCTTCCTCTGACACCGTCTGGTATAGAGGTCCTGGATGACAGGAAGCTTGGCCCCAGTGATGTACTGGGCCTTCCAGTGATGTACTGGGCCTTCCTCTGACACCGTCTGGTATAGAGGTCCTGGATGACAGGAAGCTTGGCCCCAGTGATGTACTGGGCCTTCCTCTGACACTGTCTGGTATAGAGGTCCTGGATGACAGGAAGCTTGGCCCCAGTGATGTACTGGGCCTTCCTCTGACACCGTCTGGTGTAGAGGTCCTGGATGACAGGAAGCTTGGCCCCAGTGATGTACTGGGCCTTCCTCTGACACCGTTTGGTGTAGAGGTCCTGGATGACAGGAAGCTTGGCCCCAGTGTCAGAACAGGGAGTACAGGAGGGGACTGAGCACGCACACCTGAGGGACCCCTGTGTTGATCATGTACTGGGCCTTCCAGTGATGTACTGGGCCTTCCTCTGGATGACCGGCCTGGTACAGTGAGGTCCTGGATGATTACTGTTGGTGTGCTTTGTGACCTGTGTCGTGACCATGTTCCCTCCACACATCATCTGATGCTCTCAATGGTGCAGCTGTTAGTCTATACCTTTGTTTATGAAGACCCATGACAAATAACATTTGATTTGAATGATGGGAGAGTGGAGACATAGGTTTTGTCCTGCACACTGTCCTCTCACTGTCCTTCACTGTCCTCTCACTGTCCTCTTGTTGTGACCAGACATTCCAGGTGAAGCTGGTTGAGAGAATGCCAAGTGTGCAAAGCCCTGTCATCAAGGCAAAGGGTGGCATACTTTGAAGAATCTCACGTATAAAACATATTTTGATTTCTTTAACACTTTTTTGCTTACTGCATTATTCCAAATGTGTTATTTCATAGTTTTGATGTCTTCACTATTATTCTACAGTATAGAAAATAGTAAAAAATAAAGAATGAGTAGTAGGTTTGTCAAAACTTTTGACTGGTACTGTATCATATATATATATACTGTATATATCTTGTTTTTATTTGACTATGTATATTTTATAGAATACTAAACAACTACACAAACTAAGTCCTCTTTGGACTCTACAACAGTAACACGTATGTGTGTGTGCATTGTGTTGTTCCAGGTGTGTATGTGAAGCTAGCTGCTGTGTAACAGAGTGAGGAATACTCCACGGAAGATGAGGATGGAGTGTTTACGGTGTCTCCCAATGATGTTAGTAACAACATTCCTACAACATTCTAACAACGTTCCAACAATATTGCCACAAGGTTCCAAGAACACTCATTCCCACCCTTTAATTCATCTCAGAGTGGCTTAGGATAAATTCAGAGAGAGAGAGAGAGAAAGAGAGGGGGGAGAGAGAGGAAGGAGAGGGAGAGGGAGGGTGGGGGAGAAAGGGTAAGGAGGGAGAGAGGAAGGAGAGAGAAAGAAAGAGAGGGGGGAGAGAGAGGAAGGAGAGAGAGAGAGGGTGGGGGAGAAAGGGTATCTGTTGGGGAGAGAGGAAGGAGAGAGAAAGAAAGAGAGGGGGGGAGAGAGAGGAAAGAGAGAGAGAGAGGGTGGGGGAGAATGGGTAATGATGGGAGAGAGGAAGAGAGAGAGAAAGAAAGAGCACTTGATGGAGAGAGGGTGGGGGAGAAAGGGTAATGGGAGAGAGGAAGTCATTTAGAGAAAGTTAGAGGGGGAGTAGAGAGGAAGGGACTATGGGTCTGATTAAAAAGGGTAATGAGGGAGAGAAATGAGAGTGAAGACAAGAAGAGAGGGTGAGATGAGAATCCATCTGGGGGGGGGAGAAAGGTGATGATGGAGTCCAGAACAGCTGATGTGGGGAGAAAGGGTAATGAGGGAGAGAGGAAGGAGAGAGAAATAAAGAGAGCTCAGAGAGGAGGGTGGGGGAGAAAGGGTAAGGAGGGAGAGAGGAAGGAGAGAGAGAAGGAAAATAGAAAAAAAGGCTTCCACTCCAGTTGTCCCTAGTGATAGCAGTAGAAGGCACACTTCTTCTGATCTAACCTGCAAACAGCTCAGTGACAGGCTAGACTGGAAAAAAACAGACAGCCTCATGTTGGCTCATCTCTCAGCCTTATCCTACTCTCTGTTCTCTCTACTCCTGCGCCTCCCTCTTACTTCTCCTACTAGATGGACAGTAGATAAAGGTGTGGGTGTAGTGTTACGTTGCTGTAGACAGCTTTGGCATTAGTCAGCCAGATGAGCTCTTATCCTCCATCTGTACCTCTCCTTTTCTCTCCCCTTATTGCATTTTTCAGCATCTTATGCTCTACCATTCTATTCAATGTCTCCTTCCTGTCGCTGTCACATTGTCCTTGCACCCTGTCACTAATCATTGCTCTCCCTTTCTCTTCCTTTCCTCACTAAACGTTTTGTTCCCTTCCTTCTTGCTCACTATGATTGCTCTCTTATCCCTCTCTTTCTCTCTTTCTCTCTCTCTCTATTTCTCTCTCTCCCCTCGCTCTCTCTTTCTCTCTCCTCTCTTCTTCCTCGCTCTTAACATTTCTCTCTCCTCATTCTCTCTCTCTGTAGAGTATCCTCTCTCCTCCCCTCTCTGTCATAGGATAGGCCCTCCCCTCTCTGGCAGATTACTAAAGATAACACAGACACACAGGGGGGTAAGGGAGAACAATAGGTTTGTCTGGAGGATCACAGCAGGGGCTCGGGAGATGCTGACGGTGAATGGAGCTACTGTAGGAACTTGTACATGGACTGTGTTGTGTGTCTGAGGTGTGCATGTGTTTATGTGTATAAGAAGTGCAGGATTCAGATTTTAGGATAAGACACAAGGTTAGTCTGTTTGGAAGGGGTTTTAAGATGACCATAGACAATGTAAGGCAGGAGGGTAAGAGCACTGAAGGGGTCAGAGGTCGCGGAGGTTTGATGAGTCATTGTTATTGGCTTTGGGCATAAATAGACTATAGTCTGGTATGGGCTTGGCATAGTGTGATGTATGACCTCATAAGGGGTGGGATTAGATTGGGTGAGATGGTGTGTGTTTCTGTGTTTGCGTGTGTTAGACTTGAGTTTAAGTGTGTGTGTGTGTGTGTGTGTGTGTGTGTGTGTGTGTGTGTGTGTGTGTGTGTGTGTGTGTGTGTGTGTGTGTGTGTGTGTGTGTGTGTGTGTGTGTGTGTGTGTGTGTGTGTGTGTGTGTGAGGGGGAGGGCTCCACCTTTAGCTAGGGGGTTGTTATTGGATTCCAGTGTGTTTTGAATGGAGGTGCAGAAGCACAGCTGTAGGCAACAGACAAAACTGCCTGATTAAATAACATCTAAGACACTCTTACAGCCAGGCCCCCTGATGACTCATCACCCAGTCAGCTCAGCCTTAGTTTTGTGTGTGTGTGTGTCTCCGTGCATGTGTCTGTGCTGTTTCTAGGAGGGCGAATAGATAGCTTTACGTGTGTCAGAGGCATCACTGGGACGGAACTCTCCATTTAAATCGAATAGTCAGGATGAAAAACACAGCGAGATGTGCCTGCACACACAGCCTTCATCAAGTCGCTAACCACCTGAATCTATTCCTACCAGGTACACATAATTGTTGCAATATCTCACTCTCACTCTGTGGCCAGGTACAGTCTGCCTCTTGCTGTGTTGCAGCTCATACAGTCTGTCACTCGCTGTGTAACAACTCATACAGTCTGTCACTCGCTGCGTCATTGACTTGTTTGTTGTGTTATTGGCTTGTTTATTGTTTACTCCATGTGTAACTCTGTGTTGTTGTCTGTGTCACACTGCTTTGCTTTATCTTGGCCAGGTCGCTGTTGTAAATCAGAACTTGTTCTCAACTGGCCTACCTGGTTATTAAATAAAGGTGAAATAAAGGTGTAGCAACAGTCTGTCACTCACTGTGTAGCAACTCATACTGTCTGTCACTCGCTGTGTAGCAACTCATGCAGTTTGTCACTCGCTGTGTAGCAACTCATACAGTCTGTCACTCGCTGTGAAGCAACTCATACTGTCTGTCATCCTGGTAGAAACTCATACAGTCTGCCTCTTGCTGTGTAGCAAAACAGTCTGTCAAAAAAGGCTTAGCAACTCCAGTCTGCCTCTTGCTGTGATAGCAAGTAGAACACACTTCTTGCTGTCTAGCACCTCAAACAGTCTCAGTGACAGGCTGTGTAGCAAACAGACAGTCTGCCACTTTCATCTCTGCCTTATCAACTCTACAGTCTCTCTTACTGTGTAGAACCTCTTACAGTCCTCAATCAGATGTGTAGACAAAAGGTACAGTCTGCCTCTTGCTGTTGCATGTATACAGCTTTGGCATTAGTCAACAACTCCTAACAGTCTGTCATTCACCTTTCAATGTGTAACAACTCCCCTTATTGCATTTTGCCTTTCTGTGTGCTCAACTCATACAGTCTGTCTCCTTCCTGTGTAACAACTCATACAGTCTGTCACTCACTGTGTAACAACTCATACAGTCTGCCTCTCAATGTGTAACAACTCATACAGTCTGTCTCTTGCTGTGTAACAACTCTACAGTTTGCCTTTCTGTGTAACAACTCATACAGTCTGCCTTTCAATGTGTAACAACTCTACAGTCTGCCTTTCAATGTGTAACAACTCATACAGTCTGCCTCTGGCTGTGTAACCTCGTACAGTTTGCCTTTCAATGTGTAACAACTCATACAGTTTGCCTTTCAATGTGTAACAACTCTCAGTCCTCCCCCTTCTGTCATGTGTAACAACTCCTACAGTTTGCAGATTTCAATGTGTAACAACTCACAGTCTGCCTTTCAATGTGTAACAACTCATACAGTCTGCCTCTTGCTGTGTAACAACTCGTACAGTTTGCCTGTCAATGCTACTGTAACAACTCATACAGTCTGCCTTTCAATGTGTAACAACTGTACAGTGTGTTTGAATGTGTAACAAAGTACAGTTTGCCTTTCAATGTGTAACAACTCGTACAGTCTGCCTTTCAATGTGTAACAACTAGTACAGTCTGCCTTTCAATGTGCAACAAGGGTACAGTCTGCACTCAATGTGTAACAACTCGTACAGTTTGCCTTTCAATGTGTAACAAGTCATTACAGTATTGGCTTTCAATGTGTAACAACTCATACAGTCTGCTTTTCAATGTGTAACAACTCATACAGTGATCTGCCACTCAATGTGTGGTACATTGCCTTTCAATGTGAATCGTACAGTTTGCCTTTCAATGTGTAACAACTCATACAGTCTGTCACTCGCTGTGTAACAACTCATACAGTCTGTCACTCACTGTGTAACAACTCATACAGTCTGCCTCTCAATGTGTAACAACTCATACAGTCTGTCTCTTTGCTGTGTAACAACTGTACAGTTTGCCTTTCAATGTGTAACAACTCATACAGTCTGCCTTTCAATGTGTAACAATTGGATTCCAGTCTGTTTTCAATGTGTAACAACTCATACAGTCTGCCTTTCTTGCTGTGTAACAAGACAAAGTTTGCCTTTCAATGTGTAACAACTCATACAGTCTGCCTTTCAATGTGTAACAACTCGTACAGGCCCCTTTGAATGTGTAACAAGTCAGTTTGCCTTTTTTGTGTGTGTACAGTTTGTCTCAATGTGTAACATGTGTACAGTGCTGCCTTTCAATGTGTAACGAATACAGTCTGCCTTTCGTGTGTAACAACTGGTACAGTCTGCCTTTCAATGTGCAACAACTAGTACAGTCTGAAAAACTCAATGTAACCTCACACAGTTTGCCTTTCAATGTGTAACAACTGAATACAGTCTGCCTTTCAATGTGTAACATAATTGTTGCAACAGTCTCCTTTCAATGTGCAACAACAGGTACAGTCTGCCTCTTCAATGTGTAACAACTCATACAGTTTGCCTTTCAATGTGTAACAACTCATACAGTCTGTCTCTTGCTGTGTAACAACATACAGTTTGCCTTTCAATGTGTAACAACTTGTTTACAGTTTGCCTTTCAATGTGTAACAACTGTACAGTCTGCCTTTCAATGTGTAACACACTGCCTTTGCTGTGTTAGTTTGCTTTCAATGTGTAACAACTCATACAGTTTGCCTTTCAATCAGAACAACTCAACAGGCCTGAATGTGTAATTAACTCGTACAGTTTGCCTTTCAATGTGTAACAACTCGTACAGTCTGCCTTTCAATGTGTAACAACTCATACAGTCTGCCTTTCAATGTGTAACAACTCATACAGTCTGTCCTCTTGCTGTGTAACAACTCGTACAGTCTGCCTTTCAATGTGTAACAACTCATACAGTCTGCCTTTCAATGTGTAACAACTCGTACAGTCCGCCTTTGAATGTGTAACAAAAACAGTTTGCCTTTCAATGTGTAACAACAGGAATGGCACAGTCTGCCTTTCAATGTGTAACAACTCGTACAGTCTGCCTTTCAATGTGCAACAACTTGTACAGTCTGCCACTCAATGTGCAACAACTCGTACAGTTTGCCTTTCAATGTGTAACAACTCGTACAGCTTGCTTTGCCTTTCAATGTGTAACAACTCATACAGTCTGACTTTTCAATGTGTAACAACTCATACAGTCTGAACTCAATAGTGTACCTAATCAGAGTCTGCCTTTCAATGTGTAGAACAGTTTGCCTTTCAATGTGTAACAACTCATACAGTCTGTTAGGGCTGTGTAACAACTCAACAGTCTGTCACTCACTGTGTAACAACTCATAAGTCTGCCTCTCAATGTGTAAAACTCATACAGTCAGCTCTTGCTGTGTAAAAGGACAGTTTGCCTTTCAATGTGAACAACAAGACAGTCTGCCTTTCAATGTGTAACAACTCGTACAGTCTGCCTTTCAATGTGTAACAACTCATACAGTCTGCCTCTTGCTGTGTAACAACTCATACAGTTTGCCTTTCAATGTGTAACAACTCATACAGTCTGCCTTTCAATGTGTAACAAGTACAGTCCGCTCTTTGAATGTGTAACAACTCATACAGTTGCCTTTCAATGTGTAAGCAACTCATACAGTTTGCCTTTCAATGTGTAACAACACATACAGTTTGCCTTTCAATGTGTAACAACTCGTACAGTCTGCCTTTCAATGTGTAAAACTCGTACAGTCTGCCTCAATCAATGTGTAACAACTCATACAGTCTGCCTCTTCAATGTGTAACAATTTCATACAGTTTGCCTTTCAATGTGTAACAACTCTGTACAGTTTGCCTTTCAATGTGTAACAACTCATACAGTCTGCCTTTTCAATGTGTAACAACTCATACAGTCTGCCACTCAATGTGTAACAACTCATACAGTCTGCCTTTCAATGTGTAACAACTCATACAGTTTGCCTTTCAATGTGTAACAACTCGTACAGTCTGCCTTTCAATGTGTAACAACTCGTACAGTTTGCCTTTCAATGTGTAACAACTCGTACAGTTTGCCTTTCAATGTGCAACAACTCGTACAGTCTGCCACTCAATGTGTAACAACTCGTACAGTTTGCCTTTCAATGTGTAACAACTCATACAGTCTGTCTCTTGCTGTGTAACAACTCGTACAGTTTGCCTTTCAATGTGTAACAACTCATACAGTCTGCCATTTCAATGTGTAACAACTTGTACAGTCTGCCTTTCAATGTGTAACAACTCATACAGTCTGCCTCTTCAATGTGTAACAACTCGTACAGTTTGCCTTTCAATGTGTAACAACTCATACAGTCTGCCTTTCAATGTGTAACAACTCGTACAGTCCGCCTTTGAATGTGTAACAACTCGTACAGTTTGCCTTTCAATGTGTAACAACTCGTACAGTTTGCCTTTCAATGTGTAACAACACGTACAGTTTGCCTTTCAATGTGTAACAACTCGTACAGTCTGCCTTTCAATGTGTAACAACTCATACAGTCTGCCTTTCAATGTGCAACAACTCATACAGTCTGCCACTCAATGTGTAACAACTCGTACAGTTTGCCTTTCAATGTGTAACAACTCATCAACAGTTTGCCTTTCAATGTGTAACAACTCATACAGTCTGCCTTTTCAATGTGTAACAACTCGTACAGTCTGCCACTTTCAATGTGTAACAACTCGTACAGTCTGCCTTTCAATGTGTAACAACTCATACAGTTTGTCCTTTCAATGTGTAACAACTCATACAGTTTGCCTTTCAATGTGTAACAACTCATACAGTCTGTCACTCACTGTGTAACAACTCATACAGTCTGCCTTCTCAATGTGTAACAACTCATACAGTCTGTCTCTTGCTGTGTAACAACTCGTACAGTTTGCCTTTCAATGTGTAACAACTCATACAGTCTGCCTTTCAATGTGTAACAACTCGTACAGTTTGCCTTTCAATGTGTAACAACTCATACAGTCTGCCTTTGCTGTGTAACAACTCGTACAGTTTGCCTTTCAATGTGTAACAACTCATACAGTCTGCCTTTCAATGTGTAACAACTCGTACAGTCCGCCTTTGAATGTGTAACAACTCGTACAGTTTGCCTTTCAATGTGTAACAACTCGTACAGTTTGCCTTTCAATGTGTAACAACACGTACAGTTTGCCTTTCAATGTGTAACAACTCGTACAGTCTGCCTTTCAATGTGTAACAACTCGTACAGTCTGCCTTTCAATGTGCAACAACTCGTACAGTCTGCCACTCAATGTGTAACAACTCGTACAGTTTGCCTTTCAATGTGTAACAACTCGTACAGTTTGCCTTTCAATGTGTAACAACTCATACAGTCTGCTTTTCAATGTGTAACAACTCATACAGTCTGCCACTCAATGTGTAACAACTCGTACAGTCTGCCTTTCAATGTGTAACAACTCGTACAGTTTGCCTTTCAATGTGTAACAACTCGTACAGTTTGCCTTTCAATGTGTAACAACTCGTACAGTTTGCCTTTCAATGTGTAACAACACGTACAGTTTGCCTTTCAATGTGTAACAACTCGTACAGTCTGCCTTTCAATGTGTAACAACTTGTACAGTCTGCCTTTCAATGTGCAACAACTCGTACAGTTTGCCTTTCTGCCACTCAATCTGCTTTGTAACAACTCAATGTGTACAGTTTGCCTTTCAATGTGTAACAACTCGTACAGTTTGCCTTTCAATGTGTAACTCGTTAAGTTTGCCACTCGCTCTACCGATCTGCGTGCCAGTTATGTTTTTCATATGCATTTGTGTGGAACAGTTTAATTTTAATTTTAATAACATCTTCATATCTCACAATCATTGTGATGTGGTGTGGTGGTTTATTTCTTTACTATCAGAGTTATAATTAAACTAAATATTTAATAATAAGAGCTTTGCAATAGCAATGACTTGTCAACAATTCACCATTTCTAATGATGGCAAGACAAAAGTACAAAGGTCTTTTATAGCCAACACCCCTTTCAACATACATGACGAACAACAGATACATAGAATGTGCCACAAGGTTAAGACTCCAAAAATATCCTACATGAAGCCAACAAATAAAAACTACAGCCTGCATGGCCTGTCTGCAATGAACTTGAAACATTGTATCAACTATTAACTTGGGTCAGCTGAAGCTTGTACAAGTGAAATTGCAACATTGTTCAAGATATTGTGGGTCCTCAGCTCAATGGATAAGCAGTGCTTGACTTGAGCTCACCTGATTTCTGGTCTGGTATGGAGGTATGATAGACAAAAACACATACAGGTGTAGGATCGAAATTGAGCCAACTTGCTACAGCAAAGAAAAATATGCTTCAGCAAAAGGAAATGTAAAAATATTCGTAGGGATTAATACATTTTTCGTAAGGGAAAATCAAGTCGGAAAGTCCAAAGTGGAAATTACAAACTTCAGAAGTCTTTTTAAACCTTAAATACACTACAAGTTTTAAAATGTCCTGCAACAGGGTGATCAAATGAAGATCCTCCATATGTACTGTGCCTTTTTAGCTATTATTCAAAAAGCATGTTGATGAGTTATATAAGAAATTGGGAATTATTTTATCAGAATAGTTCATGCCTGTCATTAAATGACTGAAAACTAATAATTCAGTCCATATTCACACCTGTTATAGACTATGACGGTATTGTCTACAGTACCAGTCAAAGGTTTGGACACACCTAATCATTAAAGGGTTTCTCATTATTTGTACCATTTTCTACATTGTAGAATAATAGTGAAGACATCAAAACTATGAAATAACTCATATGGAATCATGTAGTAAGCAAAAAAGTGTTAAACAAATCTATATTTTATATTTGAGATTCTTCAAAGTAGCCACCCTTTGCCTTGATGACAGCTTTGCACACGCTTGGCATGATTCCCTGTCAAAATAAATGTGGAAAAAAATACATTTTGGGACTGCCATTTGACATTATGATCATCGTGCCTTCCCTGTTACAGCTCTGTTGCTATACACTTGACCTGGCATCAACTCCAATAGCTCCATCACGGGGTTCCATTACAGGGGGAATATGACTGATCTCTGAAAACAACTCACTTCTCATATCAGGCTCTGCTGTAGGATCACGGACCGGCTCTTCAGACCCAGTGTAGCATTAAGTACTAACTTCTCTCATCCTTAGCATTCATCCGAGGTGTAGAGGATCACAGGAGGCTGTAGTACTGCATATTTAAAAGGAGATGCAACATGAGTAGCATCTCTTTTGATCAGGCTTTGATCAGCCTACTCTATCAAGTGATTTTCTTATAGATTCGGGGAGAAGCCTGAATTCCCTCCTGACTACCTTCAACTCACATATGAGTGAGTCCAGAAGTAATGTTTTTTTCAGAGGAATTATTCAGTCTGTCATTTCTAGTCTTGCCAAAGAGAAGAAGAAACGAGTCATTTCAGACCTTGTTTGTGTGCTTACTGACTGTACATGACGTATTAAACTGTGTTTTAATATGACTGTATCATATCACAGTCTCTCCAGTGTGGCCTCATAGTCTCTCTGACGGCCAGTTTCCTCCATTTGGCTCTCACCTTATGAGTACATTCATGCATGGTGAAAAATGTAATTAAAGACACTAAAATTCATTTTGGCTGGGCTAACAGTGAGACAGTGAGACACGTGGTGTTTGTTCTGCTAGCAGACAGACAGACAGACAGACAGACAGACAGACAGACAGACAGACAGACAGACAGACAGACAGACAGACAGACAGACACCTAGGTCTCACACCTCATGGCTTCTAACACAGTTCTAACCTCCACTTCCCGTTTAGGGGGGAAAAGGACATTCATGGAATTTTGAAGGAATCTAAGCCTGAAGGTAATGGAATTATGCTATCCATGTCAGAATGTCTACTCTACACTTTACACCTAAACCAGCCAGTTTAGCTTTAAACTATTTCTATTTCACTATATTTACTTATATAGTCCCTCCCCCCCTGGACTGCTTTAAATGGTGGTGGCAATATTTGATAAATGTTTGTCATGCCAATAAAGCAATTTAAATGCGCAAGAGAGAGAGAGAGAGCATTAGGACTGACTGAGGGAGGCATCCATCACTCTGCTCTGAGGGGTACATATAAATCACAGGAAACACCCCCCCCCCCCCCAAACGTATGATTTATCAATCTTGGACAATTGGTTAATTGTGTCTTTACTGCAGTGGTCTAAATCAGGGTCACACAGAGTGTTTCAACAGTTAAGCGCATCCTGTTGTCGCCTCTTTACTGTTGATGTTGAGACTGGTGTTTTGTGGGTCCTATTTAATGAAGCTGTCAGTTGAGGACTTGTGAGGCGTCTGTTTCTCAAACTAGACACTCTAATGTATTTGTCCTCTTGATCAGTTGTGCACCGGGGCCTCCCACTCCTCTTTCTATTCTGATTAGAGTCAGTTTGCGCTGTTCTGTGAAGGGAGTAGTACACAGTGTTGTACGAGATCTTCAGTTTCTTGGCAATTTCTCGCATGGAATATCCTTCATTTCTCAGAACAAGAAAAAACTGACTAGTTTCAGAAGAAAGTTCTTTGTTTCTGGCCATTTTGAGCCTGTAATCGATTCCCACAAATGTTGATGCTCCAGATACTCAATTAGTCTAGAAGGCCAGTTTTATTACTTCGTTAATAAGCACAACAGTTTTCAGCTGTGCTAACATAATTGCAAAAGAGTTTTCTAATGATCAATTAGCCTTTTAAAATGATAAACTTGGATTAGATAACACAACGTGCCATTGGAACACAGGAGTGGTGGTTGCTGATAATGGGCCTATGTAGATATTCCATTAAAAATCAGCTGTTTCCAGCTACAATAGTCATTTACAACATTAACAATGTCTACACTGTATTTCTGATCAATTTGATGTTATTTTATTAGACAACAAAATGTGCTTTTCTTTACAAAGAAATACATTTCTAAGTGACCGCAAACGTTTGAACGGTAGTGTATGTTTATGAAAAAAAACAAACAGTTTGCTGTCAACTTCTGTGAATATTTTGTTGTTGTTTTAAATGGCAGTTGAACGTTTTCGCTAACCAGTGCCTTTTAAATGTTTTATTGAACCTTTATTTAACTTGGCAAGTCAGTTAAGAACATATTGTTATTTACAATGACGGCCTACCCCAGCCAAACCCTAACCCAGATGACGCTGGGCCAATTGTGCGCTGCCCTATGGGACTCCCAATCACGGCCGGTTGTGATACATCCTGGAATCAAACCAGGGTCTGTAGTGACGCCTCTAGCACTGAGATGCAGTGCCTTAGACCGCTGTGCCACTCGGGAGCCCATTTAAGTGGGGCACAGTCTTGGAATGGCCATGTAAAGACAAGTGATATACACTAGTTATAAGCCTACCGTCACACAGTGCACAACTATACCTAAACACACCTGGGATTTTCTACACATAATGGGGTAAAAACACAAGGCGTTGGTATAGTATTTTATCTCTATTCACAAACACACTGCTTCCCTCACTCCCTCACCCCCAAACACTGTCATGGTTAATGGGAGAGGCACATCTGGTTCTCCTGTCTCCTCTCCACCAGTGTTCATCTTAGTCACCCAGCACAACAAGCCTCTGAAACAACAAGCCTCTGATTTCAATATGAATTAAAAGTGTGTGCATAGGCACAGTAGTGTGTTTGCCTCATTCATGTCTCTGAGCTGTCACCATTGTTCATTTTGAAATAAAGTATAGACCTCCCAATTCAAAAGGCCCTAATGAGTCTTTTTTTAAATCTCTTCTGAGGAGAGATAAGGTCCTAATTTCTTGGGGTATGGGGACAGGGATGACGATGACAATGTGGACAGGCTGGGCAGCACGCCAGCTGAGGACAATGCCCTCTAATGTGCTGCAGTCAGTGGGGTTGGGTAATGACCTTAGGACTCGTTGTGTGTGTATGTGCAGATATGTTGGGTAATGACCCTGCAGCTCGGTGTCTGAGGATGGGGGGATTCAGTTTGTAAATTCTCTGTACTCTGCATCAGTTGGCAGACCTTGTGATTTTATACTCTCATTTGTGGTGTTTTATTTCACACTCACCATCTCTCTTGCTGCCTATCTCTCTCTTACCTTATTTCCCTCTCATTGCTGTTTTACTACTATCTCTCTCTTACCTTATTTCCCTCTCATTGCTGTTTTACTACTATCTCTCTCTTACCTTATTTCCCTGTCATTGCTGTTTTACTACTATCTCTCTCTTACCTTATTTCCCTCTCATTGCTGTTTTACTACTATCTCTCTCTTACCTTATTTCCCTGTCATTGTTGTTTTCCTACTATCTCTCTCTTACTCTTATTTCCCTCTCATTTCCCTCTCATTTGCATTGTTGTTTTCCTACTATCTCTCTCTTACTCTTATTTTTACTACTATCTCTCTACCTTATTTCCCTCTTCATTGTTGTTTTCCTACTATCTTCCCTTATTTCCTCTCATTGCTGTTTTACTACTATCTCTCTTCTTATTTCCCTCTCATTGCTGTTTTCCTACTATCTTTCTTACCTTATTTCTCATTGCTGTTTTTACTATCTCTCTCTTACCTTATCTCATTGTTGTTTTCTTACTCTTATTTCCCTCTCATTGCTGTTTTACTACTATCTCTCTCTTACCTTATTTCCCTGTCATTGTTGTTTTCCTACTATCTCTCTCTACTCTTATTTCTCTTACCTTATTTTGCATTGCTGTTTTACTACTATCTCTCTCTTACCTTATTTCCCTCTCATTGTTGTTTTCCTACTATCTCTCATTTTCTTGCTCCTGCCGCTCTCTTCTCATTGTTGCCTTCACTCCATCTATCTAGTCTTCCTCTTTCTTCTCTATTCTTTCCATTCCTCATTTTTTTTTAAATGTAACCTTTATTTACCTTTATTTAACTAGGGAAAGTCAGTTAAGAACAAATTCTTATTTACAATGACGGCCTACCCCGGCCAAACCCAGACGATGCTGGGCCAATTTTGCGCCGCCCTATGGGACTCCCAATCACGGCCAGATGTGATACAGCCTGGGATCGAACTAGGGACTGACTGTAGTGATGCCTCTTGCCCTGAGATGTAATGTCTTAGACCGCTGCGCCACATCACCCTGTCTCTCAGTGTCCTCATCAGTTCTCGTCAGCAGAACTAGTATGAGCAGAGCAGTTATGTGTTAATTACCCTGACAGGTGAGTGTGAGCAGAGCAGTGTGTTAATTACCCTGGCAGGTGGGTATACAAGGGTATGTTTGGCAGCATGAGTGAAGGATGCTATGTTTTACGAAATAGGATGCCGATTCTAAATGTAATTTTGGATTGGAGATGCTTAATGTGAGTCTGGAAGGAGAGTTTACAGTCTAAGTGAGTGATGGGAGTGATGGGCAGAGTGGGTGAACTGGCACAGTTGCCCACGTACAGTACTGTAGTGTAGCTTCCCACCCTCTAATCTAATCCACAAGCTTCACATCGATTCAGATAAGACTAGGTTGATAGGAGATTGTGTTTTGCTCTGTTCTGTTCTCACTTTCTCTCTCTTTTTCTCCATCACAGGCAAGCACATATTTATTTTTCTTTGTTTACCTTAATTTAACTAGGCAAGTCAGTTAAGAACACATTCTTATTTTCAATGACGGTCAAGGGTCAGTGGGTTAACTGCCTGTTCAGGGGCAGAACGACAGATTTGTACCTTGTCAGCTCGGGGGTTTGAACTTGCAACCTTCTGTCTCCATCTCATTTGTCCATCTCTTGTTTTTATTTTCCTTTCTTTTCTCTCTATCCTTCTACTCCATCTCTCTATCCTTCTACTCCATCTCTCTATCCTTCTACTCCATCTCTCTATCCTTCTACTCCATCTCTCTATCCTTCTACTCCATCTCTCTATCCTTCTACTCCATCTCTCTATCCTTCTACTCCATCTCTCTAGCCTTCCACTCCACTTATCTAGCCTCCACTCTATCTCTCTAGCCTTCCACTCCATCTATCTAGCCTCCACTCCATCTATCCAGGCTTCCACTCCATCTCTCTAGCCTTCCAGTCCATCTCTCTTGCCTTCTACTCCATCTCTCTATACTTCTACTCCATCTCTCTAGCATTCCACTCCATCTATCTAGCCTCCACTCCATCTCTCTAGCCTTCCACTCCATCTCTATAGCCTTCCACTCCATCTATCTAGCCTTCCACTCCATCTATCTAGCCTTCCACTCCATGTATCTAGCCTTCCACTCCACCACTCTGTCCTTCCACTCCAGCTCGCTAGCCTTCCACTCCATCTATCTAGCCTTCCACTCCATATCTCTAGCCTTCCAGTCCATCTATCTAGCCTTCCACTCCATCTATCTATCTAGCCTTCCACTCCATGTATCTAGCCTTCCACTCCACCACTCTGTCCTTCCACTCCAGCTTCCGCTAGCCTTCCACTCCATCTATCTAGCCTTCCACTCCATATCTCTAGCCTTCCAGTCCATCTATCTTGCCTTCCACTCCATCTATCTAGTCTTCCACTCCACCTTGCTAGCCTTCCACTCCATCTATCTAGCCTTCCACTCCATCTCTCTAGCCTTCCAGTCCATCTATCTAGCCTTCCACTCCATCTATCTAGTCTTCCACTCGACCTCTCTAGCCTTCCACTCCACCTTGCTGCCTTCCACTCCATCTATCTAGCCTTCCACTCCATCTCTCTAGCCTTCCAGTCCATCTATCTAGCCTTCCACTCCATCAATCTAGTCTTCCACTCGACCTCTCTAGCCTTCCAGTCCATCTCTCTAGCCTTCCACTCCATCCCTCTAGCCTTCCAGTCCATCTCTCTAGCCTTCCACTCGACCTCTCTAGCCTTCCAGTCCATCTCTAGCCTTCCACTCCATCTATCTAGCCTTCCACTCCATCTCCATCCCTCTAGCCTTCCACTCCCATCTCTACCTCTCTAGCCTTTCCATCTCCATCTCCATCTCCACTCCATTCCAGCCTTCCATCTCTCTAGCCTTCCACTCTAGACTCCTCTCTAGCCTTCCAGTCCATCTCTATAGCCTTCCACTCCATCTATCTAGCATTCCACTCCATCTCTCTAGCCTTTCTCTAGCCTTCCATCTCTATAGCCTTTCCATCTCCATCTCCATCTAGCCTTCCACTCCATCTCTCTTAGTCCATCTCCAGCCTTCCACTCCTCCCTCTAGCCTTCCACTCCATCTCTATAGCCTTCCACTCCATCTCTATAGCCTTCCACTCCATCTATCTAGCCTTCCACTCCATCTATCTAGCCTTCCACTCCATGTATCTAGCCTTCCACTCCACCACTCTGTCCTTCCTCCATCCATCCTTCCTCCATCTCTCTAGCCTTCCACTCCATCTATCTAGCCTTCCACTCCATATCTCTAGCCTTCCAGTCCATCTATCTAGCCTTCCACTCCATCTATCTAGTCTTCCACTCCACCTTGCTAGCCTTCCACTCCATCTCTCTAGCCTTCCAGTCCATCTATCTAGCCTTCCACTCCATCTATCTAGTCTTCCACTCGACTCCATCTCTAGCCTTCCACTCCATATCTCTAGCCTTCCAGTCCATCTATCTAGCCTTCCACTCCATCTATCTAGTCTTCCACTCCACCTTGCTAGCCTTCCACTCCATCTCTATAGCCTTCCACTCCATCTATCTAGCCTTCCACTCCATCTATCTAGCCTTCCACTCCATGTATCTAGCCTTCCACTCCACCACTCTGTCCTTCCACTCCACCTTGCTAGCCTTCCACTCCATCTATCTAGCCTTCCACTCCATATCTCTAGCCTTCCAGTCCATCTATCTAGCCTTCCACTCCATCTATCTAGTCTTCCACTCCACCTTGCTTAGCCTTCCACTCCATCTATCTAGCCTTCCACTCCATCTCTCTAGCCTTCCAGTCCATCTATCTAGCCTTCCACTCCATCTATCTAGTCTAGTCTTCCACTCCATATCTCCATCTATCTAGCCTTCCACTCTCTAGCCTTCCACTCCACCTTGCTGCCTTCCACTCCATCTATCTAGCCTTCCACTCCATCTCTCTAGCCTTCCGGTCCATCTATCTAGCCTTCCACTCCATCAATCTAGTCTTCCACTCCGACCTCTCTAGCCTTCCAGTCCATCTCTCTAGCATTCCACTCCATCTCTCTAGCCTTCCATTCCATCTCTCTAGCCTTCCACTCGACCTCTCTAGCCTTCCAGTCCATCTCTCTAGCCTTCCACTCCATCTCTCTAGCCTTCCACTCCATCTCTCTAGCCTTCCACTCCATCTATCTAGCATTCCACTCCATCTCTCTAGCCTTCCATCCTCTCTAGCCTTCCAGTCCATCTATCTCCTTCCACTCCATCTATCTAGCCTTCCACTCCATCTCTCTAGCCTTCCACTCCATAGCCTTCCTCTAGCCTTCCACTCCATCTCTATAGCCTTCCACTCCATCTCTATAGCCTTCCACTCACTCCATCTATCTAGCCTTCCACTCCATCTATCTAGCCTTCCACTCCATGTATCTAGCCTTCCACTCCACCACTCTGTCCTTCCACTTCCACCTCTATCTAGCCTTCCACTCCATATCTCTAGCCTTCCAGTCCATCTATCTAGCCTTCCACTCCATCTATCTAGTCTTCCACTCCACCTTGCTAGCCTTCCACTCCATCTATCTAGCCTTCCAGTCCATCTATCTAGCCTTCCACTCCATCTATCTAGTCTTCCACTCCACCTCTCTAGCCTTCCACTCCATCTCTCTAGCCTTCCACTCCATCTCTAGCCTTCCACTCCATCTCTCTAGCCTTCCAGTCCATCTCTCTAGCCTTCCACTCCATCCCTCTAGCCTTCCACTCCATCTCCTATAGCCTTCCACTCCATCTCTATAGCCTTCCACTCCATCTATCTAGCCTTCCACTCCATCATCTCTAGCCTTCCAGTCCATCTATCTAGCCTTCCACTCCATCTATCTAGTCTTCCACTCCACCTCTCTGGCCTTCCACTCCACCTCTCTGGCCTTCCAATCCATCCCTCTAGTCTTCCACTCCATCTATCTAGCCTTCCACTCCATCTATCTAGCCTTCCACTCCATCTATCTAGCCTTCCACTCCATCTCTCTGGCCTTCCAGTCCATCTATCTAGCCTTCTTCCACTCCATCTCTAGCCTTCCACTCCATCTATCTAGCCTTCCACTCCACCTCTCTAGGCCTTCCACTCCATCTATCTCCATTCCACTTCCATCTCTCTGGCCTTCCACTCCATCCCTCTAGCCTTCCACTCCATCTCTCTAGCCTTCCACTCCATCTCTATAGCCTTCCACTCCATCTATCTAGCCTTCCACTCCATCTATCTAGCCTTCCACTCCATGTATCTAGCCTTCCACTCCACCACTCTGTCCTTCCACTCCACCTTGCTAGCCTTCCACTCCATCTATCTAGCCTTCCACTCCATATCTCTAGCCTTCCAGTCCATCTATCTAGCCTTCCACTCCATCTATCTAGACTTCCACTCCACCTAGCTAGCCTTCCACTCCATCTATCTAGCCTTCCACTCCATCTCTCTAGCCTTCCAGTCCATCTATCTAGCCTTCCACTCCATCTATCTAGTCTTCCACTCCAACCTCTCTAGCCTTCCAGTCCATCTATCTAGCCTTCCACTCCATCTATCTAGCCTTCCACTCCATCTCTCTAGCCTTCCAGTCCATCTATCTAGCATTCCACTCCATCTCTCTAGCCTTCCACTCGAATCTCTCTAGCCTTCCAGTCCATCTCTCTAGCCTTCCAGCCTTCCACTCCAGTCTTCCCCCTTTAGCCTTCCACTCCATCTCTATAGCCTTCCACTCCACCTTGCTAGCCTTCCACTCCATCTATCTAGCCTTCCACTCCATCTCCATCTAGTCTTCCACTCCACCTTGCTAGCCTTCCACTCCATCTATCTAGCCTTCCACTCCATCTCTCTAGCCTTCCAGTCCATCTCTCTAGCCTTCCAGTCCATCTATCTAGCCTTCCACTCCATCTATCTAGCCTTCCACTCCACCTCTCTGGCCTTCCACTCCATCCCTCTAGTCTTCCACTCCATCTATCTAGTCTTCCACTCCATCTATCTAGCCTTCCACTCATCAGCCTTCCACTCCATCTATCTAGCCTTCCACTCCATCTCTCTAGCCTTCCAGTCCATCTATCTAGCCTTCCACTCCATCTATCTAGTCTTCCACTCCACCTCTCTAGCCTTCCAATCCATCCCTCTAGTCTTCCACTCCATCTATCTAGTCTTCCACTCCATCTATCTAGTCTTCCACTCCACCTCTCTAGCCTTCCAATCCACCTCTCTAGCCTTCCAATCCATCCCTCTAGTCTTCCACTCCATCTATCTAGTCTTCCACTCCACCTCTCTGGCCTTCCAGTCCATCTATCTAGCCTTCCACTCCACTCTGGCCTTCCCTCTCTCTAGTCTTCCAGCCTTCCATCTATCTCCATCTCTCTAGCCTTCCACTCCATCTATCTAGCCTTCCACTCCACCTCTCTGGCCTTCCAGTCCATCTCCATCTATCTAGCCTTCCACTCCACCTCTCTGGCCTTCCAGTCCATCTATCTAGTCTTCCACTCCACCTCTCTGGCCTTCTTCCAGTCCATCTATCTAGTCTTCCACTCCACCTCTCTGGCCTTCCAGTCCATCTATCTAGCCTTCCACTCCACCTCTCTGGCCTTCCAGTCCATCTATCTAGTCTTCCACTCCACCTCTGGCCTTCCAGTCCATCTATCTAGCCTTCCACTCCAGCCTTCCAGTCCATCTATCTAGTCTTCCACTCCACCTCTCTGGCCTTCCAGTCCATCTATCTAGTCTTCCACTCCACCTCTCTGGCCTTCCAGTCCATCTATCTAGCCTTCCACTTCCACTCCACCTCTCTGGCCTTCCAGTCCACCTCTCTAGTCTTCCACTCCACCTCTCTAGCCTTCCAGTCCATCTATCTAGTCTTCCACTCCACCTCTCTGGCCTTCCAGTCCATCTATCTAGCCTTCCACTCCACCTCTCTGGCCTTCCAGTCCATCTATCTAGTCTTCCACTCCACCTCTCTGGCCTTCCAGTCCACCTCTATAGTCTTCCACTCCACCTCTCTGGCCTTCCAGTCCATCTATCTAGTCTTCCACTCCACCTCTCTGGCCTTCCAGTCCATCTATCTAGCCTTCCACTCCACCTCTCTGGCCTTCCAGTCCACCTCTCTGGCCTTCCACTCCACCTCTCTAGCCTTCCACTCCATCCCTCTAGTCTTCCACTCCACCTTGCTAGCCTTCCACTCCATCTATCTAGCCTTCCACTCCATCTATCTAGTCTTCCACTCCACCTCTCTGGCCTTCCAGTCCATCTCTCTAGTCTTCCACTCCATCTCTCTAGCCTTCCAGTCCATCTCTCTAGCCTTCCACTCCATCTCTCTAGTCTTCCACTCCACCTCTCTGGCCTTCCAGTCCATCTATCTAGCCTTCCACTCCATCTCTCTAGCCTTCCACTCGACCTCTCTAGCCTTCCAGTCCATCTCTCCAGCCTTCCACTCGACCTCTCTAGCCTTCCAGTCCATTTATCTAGCCTCCACTCCATCTATCTAGCCTCCACTCCATCTATCTAGCCTCCACTCCATCTATCTAGCCTCCACTCCATCTATCTAGCCTCCACTCCATCTATCCAGCCTTCCACTCCGTCTCTCTAGCCTTCCAGTCCATCTCTCTTGCCTTCTACTCCATCTCTCTATACTTCTACTCCATCTCTCTAGCATTCCACTCCATCTATCTAGCCTCCACTCCATCTCTCTAGCCTTCCACTCCATCTCTCTAGCCTTCCACTCCATCTCCCTAGCCTTCCACTCCATTTATCTAGCCTACCACTCAATCTCTCTAGCTTTCCACTCCATCTATCTAGCCTTCCACTCCATCTATCTAGCCTTCCACTCCATCTCTCCAGCCTTCCACTCCACCTCTCTAGCCTTCCAGTCCATCTCTCTAGCCTTCCACTCCATCCCTCTAGCCTTCCACTCCATGTCTCTAGCATTCCACTCCATCTCTCTAGCCTTCCATTCCATCTCTCTAGCCTTCCACTCGACCTCTCTAGCCTTCCAGTCCATCTCTCTAGCCTTCCACTCATTTACATTACATTTACATTTAAGTCATTTGGCAGACGATCTTATCCAGAGCGACTTACAAATTGGGGAATTCACCTTATGACATCCAGTGGAACATCCACTTTACAATAGTGCATCTAAATCATTTAAGGGGGGGGGTGAGAAGGATTACTTTATCCTATCCTAGGTATTCCTTAAAGAGGTGGGGTTTCAGGTGTCTCCGGAAGGTGGTGATTGACTCCGCTGTCCTGGCGTCGTGAGGGAGTTTGTTCCACCATTGGGGGGCCAGAGCAGCGAACAGTTTTGACTGGGCTGAGCGGGAACTGTACTTCCTCAGTGGTAGGGAGGCGAGCAGGCCAGAGGTGGATGAACGCAGTGCCCTTGTTTGGGTGTAGGGCCTGATCAGAGCCTGGAGGTACTGCGGTGCCGTTCCCCTCACAGCTCCGTAGGCAAGCACCATGGTCTTGTAGCGGATGCGAGCTTCAACTGGAAGCCAGTGGAGAGAGCGGAGGAGCGGGGTGACGTGAGAGAACTTGGGAAGGTTGAACACCAGACGGGCTGCGGCGTTCTGGATGAGTTGTAGGGGTTTAATGGCACAGGCAGGGAGCCCAGCCAACAGCGAGTTGCAGTAATCCAGACGGGAGATGACAAGTGCCTGGATTAGGACCTGCACCGCTTCCTGTGTGAGGCAGGGTCGTACTCTGCGGATGTTGTAGAGCATGAACCTACAGGAACGGGCCACCGCCTTGATGTTAGTTGAGAACGACAGGGTGTTGTCCAGGATCACGCCAAGGTTCTTAGCGCTCTGGGAGGAGGACACAATGGAGTTGTCAACCGTGATGGCGAGATCATGGAACGGGCAGTCCTTCCCCGGGAGGAAGAGCAGCTCCGTCTTGCCGAGGTTCAGCTTGAGGTGGTGATCCGTCATCCACACTGATATGTCTGCCAGACATGCAGAGATGCGATTCGCCACCTGGTCATCAGAAGGGGGAAAGGAGAAGATTAATTGTGTGTCGTCTGCATAGCAATGATAGGAGAGACCATGTAGAGGTTATGACAGAGCCAAGTGACTTGGTGTATAGCGAGAATAGGAGAGGGCCTAGAACAGAGCCCTGGGGGACACCAGTGGTGAGCGCGTGGCGAGGAGACAGATTCTCGCCACGCCACCTGGTAGGAGCGACCTGTCAGGTAGGACGCAATCCAAGCGTGGGCCGCGCCGGAGATGCCCAACTCGGAGAGGGTGGAGAGGAGGATCTGATGGTTCACAGTATCGAAGGCAGCCGATAGGTCTAGAAGGATGAGAGCAGAGGAGAGAGAGTTAGCTTTAGCAGTGCGGAGCACCTCCGTGATACAGAGAAGAGCAGTCTCAGTTGAATGACTAGTCTTGAAACCACTCCATGACTAGTCTTGAAACCACTCCATCCCTCTAGCCTTCCACTCCATCTCTCTAGCATTCCACTCCATCTCTCTAGCCTCTCAGGCCTCTCTCCCTGCTATTCTATTATCTTACTGGAAAGGCTGGAGCTCCAGTGGTCGGTCATCTCTCCCATTCTTCATTATTCCCCTATTCTCTACCAACACTTTGCATCACTGAGGACGTAAGTGACCTCTCTCTCTCTCTCTCTCTCATATATATATATATATATAAAAGGTAAAAGGTAATAAACAAAAGATAAATAAACAATAAAAAATTATCAGAAATCAATACACTCACAAAAGTTTCAAAAGAATAAAGACATTTCAAATGTCATATTATGTCTATATATAGTGCTGTAATGATGTGTACAAAAGGGAAAGGAATAAAGGTAAATATGGGTTGTATTTACAATGGTGTTTGTTCTTCACTGGTTGCCTTTCTTACAGATCTTGCTGTTGTGATGACACACTGTGGTATTTTACTCAATAGATATGGGAGTTTATCAAAATTGGATTTGTTTTCGAGTTCTTTGTGGGTCTATGCACGAGGTTAGGAAGTGCAGCTCAGTTTCCTGATTAAAGTATTTTTAGCCAGATCCTAATTCATATGTTTAATGTTCTGTTCCTTTTGATGGGGAAGAAGGCCCTTCTTGCCTTGTCTCTCAGCTCATTCACAGCTTTGTGGTAGTTACCTGTGTTGCTGATGTTTAGGTTGAGGTATGTAAAGTTTTTTGTGTGCTCTAGGGCAACGGTGTCTAGATGGAGTTTGTATTTGTGGTCCTGGCAGCTGAACCTTTTTTGGGACAACCTTGTTTTAATCTTACTGAGATTAATTCTCAGGGCCCAGGTCTGACATAATCTGTGCAGAAGATCTAGGTGCTGCTGCTGTAGGCCCTCCTTGTTTGCGGACAGAAGCACCAGATCATCAGCAAACAGTAGACATTTGACTTCAGATTCTAGTAGGGTGAGGCCGGGTGCTGCAGACTGTTCTAGTGCCTTCACCAATTCGTTGATATATATGTTGAAGTGTGGGGCTCAAGCTGCATCCCTGTCTCACCTCACAGCCCTATAGACAGAAATATTTGTGTTTTTTGCCAATTTTTCCCACACACTTGTTGATTGTTTACATGGATTTTATAATGTCATATGTGTTTCCCCCAACACCGTTTTCCTTTAATTTGTATAGCAGACCCTCATGGCAAACTGAGCCAAAAGTTGTTTTTTTTCTATATCAACAAAGCATGAGAATACTTTGCTTTTGTTTTGTTTTGTTTGTTTGTCAGTTAGCGTGTGCAGGGTGAATACGTGGTCTGTCGTACTGTAATTTGGTAAAAAGCTCATTTGACATTTGCTCAGTACATTGTTTTCGTTGACGAAATGTACAGGTCTGCTGTTAATGATAATGCAGAGGATTTTCCCAATGTTGCTGTTGATGCATATCCCACGGTAGTTATTGAGGTGAAATTTGTCTCCACTTTTGTGTATTGGGGTGATCAGTCCTTGGTTACAAATATTGGGGAAGATGACAGAGCTGAGGATGAGGTTAAAGAGGTTAAGTACAGCCAATTGGAATTTGTGGTCTGTTTATATTGTAATTTCATTGAGGATACCATCAACACCACAAGCCTTTTTGGGTTGGAGGGTTTGTATTTTGTCTTGTAGTTCATTCATTGTAATTGGAGAATCCAGTGGGTTCTGGTAGTCTTTAGTAGTTGATTCTAAGATTTGTATTTGATCATGTACACGTTTTTTCTGTTTGTTCTTTTTTTATAAAGCCAAAGACAATGGAGAAGTGGTTTATCCATATTTATAAACTGGATGGTTCGAGCCCTGAATGCTGATTGGCTGACAGCCGCGGTATAGCAAACCATCTACCGCGCGTATGACAAAACATTTCTTTTGACTGCTGTAATTAGGTTGATAACCCATTTATAACAGCAATAAGGCACCGCGGGGGTTTGTGATATATGGCCAATATACCACGGCTAAGGGCTGTGTTCAGGCACTCCCTGTTGTGTCATGCTTACGAACACCCGTAGCCGTGTTATACTGGCCTTATACCACACCCCCTCGTGCCTTATTGCTTAAATCTCCATTTCTCTCTCCCTCCCCCTCCCCGTATCTCTAATCCTTCTCAAGGACACTGCTGTGGTACAGTTAGGTGTTTTTTGATCATTACATACAAAACTCTCCCGCCCCCTTCCACCTACCCCTACCCCTTCATCCTCCCCCTCCCTCCTACCGCCTCATCCTCCCCCTCTCTCCTACCCCTTCATCCTCCCCCTCCCTCCTACCCCCTCATCCTCCCCCTCCCTCCTACCCCTTCATCCTCCCCCTCCCTCCTACCCCTTCATCCTCCCCCCTCCCTCCTACCCCCTCATCCTCCCCCTCCCTCCTACCCCCTCATCCTCCCCCTCCCTCCTACCCCTTCATCCTCCCCCCCTCCCTCCTATCCTCCCCCCTCCATCCTCCCCCTCCCTCCTACCCCTCATCCCCCCTCCATCCTACCCCCCTCCCCTCCCTCCTACCCCTTCATCCTCCCCCTCCCTCCTACCCCTTCACCCCTCCCTCCTACCCCTTCATCCCTCCCCCTCCCTCCTCCTCACCTCCTACCCCCTCATCCTCCCCCTCCCTCCCCCCCTATCCCCCCCTCCATCATCCTCCCCCTCCCTCCTACCCCTTCATCCTCCCCCTCCCTCCTACCCCCTCATCCTCCCCCTCCCTCCTACCCCTTCATCCTCCCCTCCCTCCTACCCCTTCATCCTCCCCCTCCCTCCTACCCCTTCATCCTCCCCCTCCCTCCTACCCCCTCATCCTCCCCCTCCCTCCTACCCCCTCATCCTCCCCTCCCTCCTACCCCCCTCATCCTCCCCCTCCTACCCATCCCCTCATCCCCCTCCTACCCCCTCATCCTCCCCCTCCCTCCTACCCCCTCATCCTCCCCCTCCCTCCTTCATCCTCCCCTCCCTCCTACCCCCTCATCCTCCCCCTCCTACCCCTTCATCCTCCCCCTCCCTCCTACCCCCCATCCTCCCCTCCCTCCCCCCTCATCCTCCCCCTCCCTCCTACCCCTTCATCCCCCCCTCCCTCCTACCCCCTCATCCTCCCCCTCCCTCATCCTACCCCTCCCTCCACCCCTCATCCTCCCCCTCCCTCCTACCCCCCTCCCCCCTCCCTCCTACCCCCCCCTTCCCCCTCCCTCCTCCCCCATCCCCTCCTACCCCTTCATCCTCCCCCTCCCTCCTACCCCCTTCATCCTCCCCCCCCTCCTACCCCCTCATCCTACCCCCTCCCTCCTACCCCTTCATCCTCCCCCTCCCTCCTACCCCCTCATCCTCCCCCTCCCTCCTACCCCTTCATCCTCCCCCTTCCCCCACATCCTCCCTCCTTCCCCCCCTACTGCACATATGCAGAGCCTCCCGGAGCCGTGGTATTGTGGAGAGCCTATAATGCTGTATTCCTGTGCTCTCAGAGGGTTAGTTCCTATGGTACATTTTATGCTTTAGAATGCCGTTTCAGTTTCAACAAGACAGAAAAAGAATGGCATTGACATGCAAGCTTTTACTGTAGCAAGGCCAGAGATACTGCTCTGCACAGTTTCCTAGAGCTAGGGCTGGGACTGCGGTACCCACTCACTCCTCAGAAATCTCTCTCGCTCTATCTCTGCACAGTTTCCTAGAGCTAGGGCTGGGACTGCGGTACCCACTCACTCCTCAGAAATCTCTCTCTCGCTCTATCTCTGCACAGTTTCCTAGAGCTAGGGCTGGGACTGCGGTACCCACTCACTCCTCAGAAATCTCTCTCGCTCTATCTCTGCACAGTTTCCTAGAGCTAGGGCTGGGACTGCGGTACCCACTCACTCCTCAGAAATCTCTCTCTCGCTCTATCTCTGCACAGTTTCCTAGAGCTAGGGCTGGGACTGCGGTACCCACTCACTCCTCAGAAATCTCTCTCGCTCTATCTCTGCACAGTTTCCTAGAGCTAGGGCTGGGACTGCGGTACCCACTCACTCCTCAGAAATCTCTCTCTCGCTCTATCTCTGCACAGTTTCCTAGAGCTAGGGCTGGGACTGCGGTACCCACTCACTCCTCAGAAATCTCTCTCTCGCTCTATCTCTGCACAGTTTCCTAGAGCTAGGGCTGGGACTGCGGTACCCACTCACTCCTCAGAAATCTCTCTCGCTCTATCTCTGCACAGTTTCCTAGAGCTAGGGCTGGGACTGCGGTACCCACTCACTCCTCAGAAATCTCTCTCTCGCTCTATCTCTGCACAGTTTCCTAGAGCTATAGGGCTGGGACTGCGGTACCCACTCACTCCTCAGAAATCTCTCTCTCGCTCTATCTCTGCACAGTTTCCTAGAGCTATAGGGCTGGGACTGCGGTACCCACTCACTCCTCAGAAATCTCTCTCTCGCTCTATCTCTGCACAGTTTCCTAGAGCTAGGGCTGGGACTGCGGTACCCACTCACTCCTCAGAAATCTCTCTCTCGCTCTATCTCTGCACAGTTTCCTAGAGCTAGGGCTGGGACTGCGGTACCCACTCACTCCTCAGAAATCTCTCTCGCTCTATCTCTGCACAGTTTCCTAGAGCTAGGGCTGGGACTGCGGTACCCACTCACTCCTCAGAAATCTCTCTCTCGCTCTATCTCTGCACAGTTTCCTAGAGCTAGGGCTGGGACTGCGGTACCCACTCACTCCTCAGAAATCTCTCTCGCTCTATCTCTGCACAGTTTCCTAGAGCTAGGGCTGGGACTGCGGTACCCACTCACTCCTCAGAAATCTCTCTCGCTCTATCTCTGCACAGTTTCCTAGAGCTAGGGCTGGGACTGCGGTACCCACTCACTCCTCAGAAATCTCTCTCTCGCTCTATCTCTGCACAGTTTCCTAGGGCTAGGGCTGGGACTGCGGTACCCACTCACTCCTCAGAAATCTCTCTCTCGCTCTATCTCTGCACAGTTTCCTAGAGCTATAGGGCTGGGACTGCGGTACCCACTCACTCCTCAGAAATCTCTCTCTCGCTCTATCTCTGCACAGTTTCCTAGAGCTATAGGGCTGGGACTGCGGTACCCACTCACTCCTCAGAAATCTCTCTCTCGCTCTATCTCTGCACAGTTTCCTAGAGCTAGGGCTGGGACTGCGGTACCCACTCACTCCTCAGAAATCTCTCTCTCGCTCTATCTCTGCACAGATTCCTAGAGCTATAGGGCTGGGACTGCGGTACCCACTCACTCATCAGAAATCTCTCTCGCTCCATCTCTGCACAGTTTCCTAGAGCTAGGGCTGGGACTGCGGTACCCACTCACTCCTCAGAAATCTCTCTCTCGCTCTATCTCTGCACAGTTTCCTAGAGCTAGGGCTGGGACTGCGGTACCCACTCACTCCTCAGAAATCTCTCTCGCTCTATCTCTGCACAGTTTCCTAGAGCTAGGGCTGGGACTGCGGTACCCACTCACTCCTCAGAAATCTCTCTCTCGCTCTATCTCTGCACAGTTTCCTAGAGCTAGGGCTGGGACTGCGGTACCCACTCACTCCTCAGAAATCTCTCTCGCTCTATCTCTGCACAGTTTCCTAGAGCTAGGGCTGGGACTGCGGTACCCACTCACTCCTCAGAAATCTCTCTCGCTCTATCTCTGCACAGTTTCCTAGAGCTAGGGCTGGGACTGCGGTACCCACTCACTCCTCAGAAATCTCTCTCTCGCTCTATCTCTGCACAGTTTCCTAGAGCTAGGGCTGGGACTGCGGTACCCACTCACTCCTCAGAAATCTCTCTCGCTCTATCTCTGCACAGTTTCCTAGAGCTATAGGGCTGGGACTGCGGTACCCACTCACTCCTCAGAAATCTCTCTCTCGCTCTATCTCTGCACAGTTTCCTAGAGCTATAGGGCTGGGACTGCGGTACCCACTCACTCCTCAGAAATCTCTCTCTCGCTCTATCTCTGCACAGTTTCCTAGAGCTAGGGCTGGGACTGCGGTACCCACTCACTCCTCAGAAATCTCTCTCTCGCTCTATCTCTGCACAGTTTCCTAGAGCTATAGGGCTGGGACTGCGGTACCCACTCACTCCTCAGAAATCTCTCTCTCGCTCTATCTCTGCACAGTTTCCTAGAGCTAGGGCTGGGACTGCGGTACCCACTCACTCCTCAGAAATCTCTCTCTCGCTCTATCTCTGCACAGTTTCCTAGAGCTAGGGCTGGGACTGCGGTACCCACTCACTCCTCAGAAATCTCTCTCGCTCTATCTCTGCACAGTTTCCTAGAGCTAGGGCTGGGACTGCGGTACCCACTCACTCCTCAGAAATCTCTCTCGCTCTATCTCTGCACAGTTTCCTAGAGCTAGGGCTGGGACTGCGGTACCCACTCACTCCTCAGAAATCTCTCTCGCTCTATCTCTGCACAGTTTCCTAGAGCTAGGGCTGGGACTGCGGTACCCACTCACTCCTCAGAAATCTCTCTCGCTCTATCTCTGCACAGTTTCCTAGAGCTAGGGCTGGGACTGCGGTACCCACTCACTCCTCAGAAATCTCTCTCGCTCTATCTCTGCACAGTTTCCTAGAGCTAGGGCTGGGACTGCGGTACCCACTCACTCCTCAGAAATCTCTCTCGCTCTATCTCTGCACAGTTTCCTAGAGCTATAGGGCTGGGACTGCGGTACCCACTCACTCCTCAGAAATCTCTCTCGCTCTATCTCTGCACAGTTTCCTAGAGCTATAGGGCTGGGACTGCGGTACCCACTCACTCCTCAGAAATCTCTCTCGCACTATCTCTGCACAGTTTCCTAGAGCTAGGGCTGGGACTGCGGTACCCACTCACTCCTCAGAAATCTCTCTCTCGCTCTATCTCTGCACAGTTTCCTAGAGCTAGGGCTGGGACTGCGGTACCCACTCACTCCTCAGAAATCTCTCTCGCTCTATCTCTGCACAGTTTCCTAGAGCTAGGGCTGGGACTGCGGTACCCACTCACTCCTCAGAAATCTCTCTCTCGCTCTATCTCTGCACAGTTTCCTAGAGCTAGGGCTGGGACTGCGGTACCCACTCACTCCTCAGAAATCTCTCTCTCGCTCTATCTCTGCACAGTTTCCTAGAGCTAGGGCTGGGACTGCGGTACCCACTCACTCCTCAGAAATCTCTCTCGCTCTATCTCTGCACAGTTTCCTAGAGCTAGGGCTGGGACTGCGGTACCCACTCACTCCTCAGAAATCTCTCTCTCGCTCTATCTCTGCACAGTTTCCTAGAGCTATAGGGCTGGGACTGCGGTACCCACTCACTCCTCAGAAATCTCTCTCGCTCTATCTCTGCACAGTTTCCTAGAGCTATAGGGCTGGGACTGCGGTACCCACTCACTCCTCAGAAATCTCTCTCTCGCTCTATCTCTGCACAGTTTCCTAGAGCTAGGGCTGGGACTGCGGTACCCACTCACTCCTCAGAAATCTCTCTCTCGCTCTATCTCTGCACAGTTTCCTAGAGCTAGGGCTGGGACTGCGGTACCCACTCACTCCTCAGAAATCTCTCTCGCTCTATCTCTGCACAGTTTCCTAGAGCTAGGGCTGGGACTGCGGTACCCACTCACTCCTCAGAAATCTCTCTCTCGCTCTATCTCTGCACAGTTTCCTAGAGCTAGGGCTGGGACTGCGGTACCCACTCACTCCTCAGAAATCTCTCTCGCTCTATCTCTGCACAGTTTCCTAGAGCTAGGGCTGGGACTGCGGTACCCACTCACTCCTCAGAAATCTCTCTCGCTCTATCTCTGCACAGTTTCCTAGAGCTAGGGCTGGGACTGCGGTACCCACTCACTCCTCAGAAATCTCTCTCTCGCTCTATCTCTGCACAGTTTCCTAGAGCTAGGGCTGGGACTGCGGTACCCACTCACTCCTCAGAAATCTCTCTCTCGCTCTATCTCTGCACAGTTTCCTAGAGCTATAGGGCTGGGACTGCGGTACCCACTCACTCCTCAGAAATCTCTCTCTCGCTCTATCTCTGCACAGTTTCCTAGAGCTATAGGGCTGGGACTGCGGTACCCACTCACTCCTCAGAAATCTCTCTCTCGCTCTATCTCTGCACAGTTTCCTAGAGCTAGGGCTGGGACTGCGGTACCCACTCACTCCTCAGAAATCTCTCTCTCGCTCTATCTCTGCACAGTTTCCTAGAGCTATAGGGCTGGGACTGCGGTACCCACTCACTCCTCAGAAATCTCTCTCTCGCTCTATCTCTGCACAGTTTCCTAGAGCTAGGGCTGGGACTGCGGTACCCACTCACTCCTCAGAAATCTCTCTCTCGCTCTATCTCTGCACAGTTTCCTAGAGCTAGGGCTGGGACTGCGGTACCCACTCACTCCTCAGAAATCTCTCTCGCTCTATCTCTGCACAGTTTCCTAGAGCTAGGGCTGGGACTGCGGTACCCACTCACTCCTCAGAAATCTCTCTCTCGCTCTATCTCTGCACAGTTTCCTAGAGCTAGGGCTGGGACTGCGGTACCCACTCACTCCTCAGAAATCTCTCTCGCTCTATCTCTGCACAGTTTCCTAGAGCTAGGGCTGGGACTGCGGTACCCACTCACTCCTCAGAAATCTCTCTCGCTCTATCTCTGCACAGTTTCCTAGAGCTAGGGCTGGGACTGCGGTACCCACTCACTCCTCAGAAATCTCTCTCGCTCTATCTCTGCACAGTTTCCTAGAGCTAGGGCTGGGACTGCGGTACCCACTCACTCCTCAGAAATCTCTCTCGCTCTATCTCTGCACAGTTTCCTAGAGCTATAGGGCTGGGACTGCGGTACCCACTCACTCCTCAGAAATCTCTCTCTCGCTCTATCTCTGCACAGTTTCCTAGAGCTATAGGGCTGGGACTGCGGTACCCACTCACTCCTCAGAAATCTCTCTCTCGCTCTATCTCTGCACAGTTTCCTAGAGCTAGGGCTGGGACTGCGGTACCCACTCACTCCTCAGAAATCTCTCTCTCGCTCTATCTCTGCACAGTTTCCTAGAGCTATAGGGCTGGGACTGCGGTACCCACTCACTCCTCAGAAATCTCTCTCTCGCTCTATCTCTGCACAGTTTCCTAGAGCTAGGGCTGGGACTGCGGTACCCACTCACTCCTCAGAAATCTCTCTCTCGCTCTATCTCTGCACAGTTTCCTAGAGCTAGGGCTGGGACTGCGGTACCCACTCACTCCTCAGAAATCTCTCTCGCTCTATCTCTGCACAGTTTCCTAGAGCTAGGGCTGGGACTGCGGTACCCACTCACTCCTCAGAAATCTCTCTCTCGCTCTATCTCTGCACAGTTTCCTAGAGCTAGGGCTGGGACTGCGGTACCCACTCACTCCTCAGAAATCTCTCTCGCTCTATCTCTGCACAGTTTCCTAGAGCTAGGGCTGGGACTGCGGTACCCACTCACTCCTCAGAAATCTCTCTCGCTCTATCTCTGCACAGTTTCCTAGAGCTAGGGCTGGGACTGCGGTACCCACTCACTCCTCAGAAATCTCTCTCGCTCTATCTCTGCACAGTTTCCTAGAGCTAGGGCTGGGACTGCGGTACCCACTCACTCCTCAGAAATCTCTCTCGCTCTATCTCTGCACAGTTTCCTAGAGCTATAGGGCTGGGACTGCGGTACCCACTCACTCCTCAGAAATCTCTCTCTCGCTCTATCTCTGCACAGTTTCCTAGAGCTATAGGGCTGGGACTGCGGTACCCACTCACTCCTCAGAAATCTCTCTCTCGCTCTATCTCTGCACAGTTTCCTAGAGCTAGGGCTGGGACTGCGGTACCCACTCACTCCTCAGAAATCTCTCTCTTGCTCTATCTCTGCACAGTTTCCTAGAGCTAGGGCTGGGACTGCGGTACCCACTCACTCCTCAGAAATCTCTCTCTCGCTCTATCTCTGCACAGTTTCCTAGAGCTATAGGGCTGGGACTGCGGTACCCACTCACTCCTCAGAAATCTCTCTCTCGCTCTATCTCTGCACAGTTTCCTAGAGCTATAGGGCTGGGACTGCGGTACCCACTCACTCCTCAGAAATCTCTCTCTCGCTCTATCTCTGCACAGTTTCCTAGAGCTATAGGGCTGGGACTGCGGTACCCACTCACTCCTCAGAAATCTCTCTCTCGCTCTATCTCTGCACAGTTTCCTAGAGCTAGGGCTGGGACTGCGGTACCCACTCACTCCTCAGAAATCTCTCCTCGCTCTATCTCTGCACAGTTTCCTAGAGCTAGGGCTGGGACTGCGGTACCCACTCACTCCTCAGAAATCTCTCTCGCTCTATCTCTGCACAGTTTCCTAGAGCTAGGGCTGGGACTGCGGTACCCACTCACTCCTCAGAAATCTCTCTCGCTCTATCTCTGCACAGTTTCCTAGAGCTAGGGCTGGGACTGCGGTACCCACTCACTCCTCAGAAATCTCTCTCGCTCTATCTCTGCACAGTTTCCTAGAGCTAGGGCTGGGACTGCGGTACCCACTCACTCCTCAGAAATCTCTCTCGCTCTATCTCTGCACAGTTTCCTAGAGCTAGGGATGGGACTGCGGTACCCACTCACTCCTCAGAAATCTCTCTCGCTCTATCTCTGCACAGTTTCCTAGAGCTAGGGCTGGGACTGCGGTACCCACTCACTCCTCAGAAATCTCTCTCGCTCTATCTCTGCACAGTTTCCTAGAGCTATAGGGCTGGGACTGCGGTACCCACTCACTCCTCAGAAATCTCTCTCGCTCTATCTCTGCACAGTTTCCTAGAGCTATAGGGCTGGGACTGCGGTACCCACTCACTCCTCAGAAATCTCTCTCTCGCTCTATCTCTGCACAGTTTCCTAGAGCTAGGGCTGGGACTGCGGTACCCACTCACTCCTCAGAAATCTCTCTCGCTCTATCTCTGCACAGTTTCCTAGAGCTAGGGCTGGGACTGCGGTACCCACTCACTCCTCAGAAATCTCTCTCGCTCTATCTCTGCACAGTTTCCTAGAGCTATAGGGCTGGGACTGCGGTACCCACTCACTCCTCAGAAATCTCTCTCTCGCTCTATCTCTGCACAGTTTCCTAGAGCTAGGGCTGGGACTGCGGTACCCACTCACTCCTCAGAAATCTCTCTCGCTCTATCTCTGCACAGTTTCCTAGAGCTAGGGCTGGGACTGCGGTACACACTCACTCCTCAGAAATCTCTCTCGCTCTATCTCTGCACAGTTTCCTAGAGCTAGGGCTGGGACTGCGGTACCCACTCACTCCTCAGAAATCTCTCTCGCTCTATCTCTGCACAGTTTCCTAGAGCTAGGGCTGGGACTGCGGTACCCACTCACTCCTCAGAAATCTCTCTCTCGCTCTATCTCTGCACAGTTTCCTAGAGCTAGGGCTGGGACTGCGGTACCCACTCACTCCTCAGAAATCTCTCTCGCTCTATCTCTGCACAGTTTCCTAGAGCTAGGGCTGGGACTGCGGTACCCACTCACTCCTCAGAAATCTCTCTCGCTCTATCTCTGCACAGTTTCCTAGAGCTATAGGGCTGGGACTGCGGTACCCACTCACTCCTCAGAAATCTCTCTCTCGCTCTATCTCTGCACAGTTTCCTAGAGCTATAGGGCTGGGACTGCGGTACCCACTCACTCCTCAGAAATCTCTCTCTCGCTCTATCTCTGCACAGTTTCCTAGAGCTAGGGCTGGGACTGCGGTACCCACTCACTCCTCAGAAATCTCTCTCGCTCTATCTCTGCACAGTTTCCTAGAGCAAGGGCTGGGACTGCGGTACCCACTCACTCCTCAGAAATCTCTCTCGCTCTATCTCTGCACAGTTTCCTAGAGCTAGGGCTGGGACTGCGGTACCCACTCACTCCTCAGAAATCTCTCTCGCTCTATCTCTGCACAGTTTCCTAGAGCTAGGGCTGGGACTGCGGTACCCACTCACTCCTCAGAAATCTCTCTCGCTCTATCTCTGCACAGTTTCCTAGAGCTAGGGATGGGACTGCGGTACCCACTCACTCCTCAGAAATCTCTCTCGCTCTATCTCTGCACAGTTTCCTAGAGCTAGGGCTGGGACTGCGGTACCCACTCACTCCTCAGAAATCTCTCTCGCTCTATCTCTGCACAGTTTCCTAGAGCTATAGGGCTGGGACTGCGGTACCCACTCACTCCTCAGAAATCTCTCTCTCGCTCTATCTCTGCACAGTTTCCTAGAGCTATAGGGCTGGGACTGCGGTACCCACTCACTCCTCAGAAATCTCTCTCGCTCTATCTCTGCACAGTTTCCTAGAGCTAGGGCTGGGACTGCGGTACCCACTCACTCCTCAGAAATCTCTCTCTCGCTCTATCTCTGCACAGTTTCCTAGAGCTAGGGCTGGGACTGCGGTACCCACTCACTCCTCAGAAATCTCTCTCTCGCTCTATCTCTGCACAGTTTCCTAGAGCTATAGGGCTGGGACTGCGGTACCCACTCACTCCTCAGAAATCTCTCTCTCGCTCTATCTCTGCACAGTTTCCTAGAGCTAGGGCTGGGACTGCGGTACCCACTCACTCCTCAGAAATCTCTCTCGCTCTATCTCTGCACAGTTTCCTAGAGCTAGGGCTGGGACTGCGGTACACACTCACTCCTCAGAAATCTCGCTCTCGCTCTATCTCTGCACAGTTTCCTAGAGCTAGGGCTGGGACTGCGGTACCCACTCACTCCTCAGAAATCTCTCTCGCTCTATCTCTGCACAGTTTCCTAGAGCTAGGGCTGGGACTGCGGTACCCACTCACTCCTCAGAAATCTCTCTCGCTCTATCTCTGCACAGTTTCCTAGAGCTAGGGCTGGGACTGCGGTACCCACTCACTCCTCAGAAATCTCTCTCGCTCTATCTCTGCACAGTTTCCTAGAGCTAGGGCTGGGACTGCGGTACCCACTCACTCCTCAGAAATCTCTCTCGCTCTATCTCTGCACAGTTTCCTAGAGCTATAGGGCTGGGACTGCGGTACCCACTCACTCCTCAGAAATCTCTCTCTCGCTCTATCTCTGCACAGTTTCCTAGAGCTAGGGCTGGGACTGCGGTACCCACTCACTCCTCAGAAATCTCTCTCGCTCTATCTCTGCACAGTTTCCTAGAGCTAGGGCTGGGACTGCGGTACCCACTCACTCCTCAGAAATCTCTCTCGCTCTATCTCTGCACAGTTTCCTAGAGCTATAGGGCTGGGACTGCGGTACCCACTCACTCCTCAGAAATCTCTCTCTCGCTCTATCTCTGCACAGTTTCCTAGAGCTATAGGGCTGGGACTGCGGTACCCACTCACTCCTCAGAAATCTCTCTCTCGCTCTATCTCTGCACAGTTTCCTAGAGCTAGGGCTGGGACTGCGGTACCCACTCACTCCTCAGAAATCTCTCTCTCGCTCTATCTCTGCACAGTTTCCTAGAGCTAGGGCTGGGACTGCGGTACCCACTCACTCCTCAGAAATCTCTCTCTCGCTCTATCTCTGCACAGTTTCCTAGAGCTATAGGGCTGGGACTGCGGTACCCACTCACTCCTCAGAAATCTCTCTCTCGCTCTATCTCTGCACAGTTTCCTAGAGCTATAGGGCTGGGACTGCGGTACCCACTCACTCCTCAGAAATCTCTCTCGCTCTATCTCTGCACAGATTCCTAGAGCTATAGGGCTGGGACTGCGGTACCCACTCACTCCTCAGAAATCTCTCTCGCTCTATCTCTGCACAGTTTCCTAGAGCTAGGGCTGGGACTGCGGTACCCACTCACTCCTCAGAAATCTCTCTCGCTCTATCTCTGCACAGTTTCCTAGAGCTAGGGCTGGGACTGCGGTACCCACTCACTCCTCAGAAATCTCTCTCTCGCTCTATCTCTGCACAGTTTCCTAGAGCTATAGGGCTGGGACTGCGGTACCCACTCACTCCTCAGAAATCTCTCTCTCGCTCTATCTCTGCACAGTTTCCTAGAGCTATAGGGCTGGGACTGCGGTACCCACTCACTCCTCAGAAATCTCTCTCTCGCTCTATCTCTGCACAGTTTCCTAGAGCTAGGGCTGGGACTGCGGTACCCACTCACTCCTCAGAAATCTCTCTCTCGCTCTATCTCTGCACAGTTTCCTAGAGCTAGGGCTGGGACTGCGGTACCCACTCACTCCTCAGAAATCTCTCTCTCGCTCTATCTCTGCACAGTTTCCTAGAGCTATAGGGCTGGGACTGCGGTACCCACTCACTCCTCAGAAATCTCTCTCTCGCTCTATCTCTGCACAGTTTCCTAGAGCTAGGGCTGGGACTGCGGTACCCACTCACTCCTCAGAAATCTCTCTCGCTCTATCTCTGCACAGTTTCCTAGAGCTAGGGCTGGGACTGCGGTACCACTCACTCCTCAGAAATCTCTCTCGCTCTATCTCTGCACAGTTTCCTAGAGCTAGGGCTGGGACTGCGGTACCCACTCACTCCTCAGAAATCTCTCTCGCTCTATCTCTGCACAGTTTCCTAGAGCTAGGGCTGGGACTGCGGTACCCACTCACTCCTCAGAAATCTCTCTCGCTCTATCTCTGCACAGTTTCCTAGAGCTAGGGCTGGGACTGCGGTACCCACTCACTCCTCAGAAATCTCTCTCGCTCTATCTCTGCACAGTTTCCTAGAGCTAGGGCTGGGACTGCGGTACCCACTCACTCCTCAGAAATCTCTCTCGCTCTATCTCTGCACAGTTTCCTAGAGCTATAGGGCTGGGACTGCGGTACCCACTCACTCCTCAGAAATCTCTCTCTCGCTCTATCTCTGCACAGTTTCCTAGAGCTATAGGGCTGGGACTGCGGTACCCACTCACTCCTCAGAAATCTCTCTCTCGCTCTATCTCTGCACAGTTTCCTAGAGCTAGGGCTGGGACTGCGGTACCCACTCACTCCTCAGAAATCTCTCTCGCTCTATCTCTGCACAGTTTCCTAGAGCAAGGGCTGGGACTGCGGTACCCACTCACTCCTCAGAAATCTCTCTCGCTCTATCTCTGCACAGTTTCCTAGAGCTAGGGCTGGGACTGCGGTACCCACTCACTCCTCAGAAATCTCTCTCGCTCTATCTCTGCACAGTTTCCTAGAGCTAGGGCTGGGACTGCGGTACCCACTCACTCCTCAGAAATCTCTCTCGCTCTATCTCTGCACAGTTTCCTAGAGCTAGGGATGGGACTGCGGTACCCACTCACTCCTCAGAAATCTCTCTCGCTCTATCTCTGCACAGTTTCCTAGAGCTAGGGCTGGGACTGCGGTACCCACTCACTCCTCAGAAATCTCTCTCGCTCTATCTCTGCACAGTTTCCTAGAGCTATAGGGCTGGGACTGCGGTACCCACTCACTCCTCAGAAATCTCTCTCTCGCTCTATCTCTGCACAGTTTCCTAGAGCTATAGGGCTGGGACTGCGGTACCCACTCACTCCTCAGAAATCTCTCTCTCGCTCTATCTCTGCACAGTTTCCTAGAGCTAGGGCTGGGACTGCGGTACCCACTCACTCCTCAGAAATCTCTCTCTCGCTCTATCTCTGCACAGTTTCCTAGAGCTAGGGCTGGGACTGCGGTACCCACTCACTCCTCAGAAATCTCTCTCTCGCTCTATCTCTGCACAGTTTCCTAGAGCTATAGGGCTGGGACTGCGGTACCCACTCACTCCTCAGAAATCTCTCTCTCGCTCTATCTCTGCACAGTTTCCTAGAGCTAGGGCTGGGACTGCGGTACCCACTCACTCCTCAGAAATCTCTCTCGCTCTATCTCTGCACAGTTTCCTAGAGCTAGGGCTGGGACTGCGGTACCCACTCACTCCTCAGAAATCTCTCTCGCTCTATCTCTGCACAGTTTCCTAGAGCTAGGGCTGGGACTGCGGTACCCACTCACTCCTCAGAAATCTCTCTCGCTCTATCTCTGCACAGTTTCCTAGAGCTAGGGCTGGGACTGCGGTACCCACTCACTCCTCAGAAATCTCTCTCGCTCTATCTCTGCACAGTTTCCTAGAGCTAGGGCTGGGACTGCGGTACCCACTCACTCCTCAGAAATCTCTCTCGCTCTATCTCTGCACAGTTTCCTAGAGCTAGGGCTGGGACTGCGGTACCCACTCACTCCTCAGAAATCTCTCTCGCTCTATCTCTGCACAGTTTCCTAGAGCTATAGGGCTGGGACTGCGGTACCCACTCACTCCTCAGAAATCTCTCTCTCGCTCTATCTCTGCACAGTTTCCTAGAGCTAGGGCTGGGACTGCGGTACCCACTCACTCCTCAGAAATCTCTCTCGCTCTATCTCTGCACAGTTTCCTAGAGCTAGGGCTGGGACTGCGGTACCCACTCACTCCTCAGAAATCTCTCTCGCTCTATCTCTGCACAGTTTCCTAGAGCTATAGGGCTGGGACTGCGGTACCCACTCACTCCTCAGAAATCTCTCTCTCGCTCTATCTCTGCACAGTTTCCTAGAGCTATAGGGCTGGGACTGCGGTACCCACTCACTCCTCAGAAATCTCTCTCTCGCTCTATCTCTGCACAGTTTCCTAGAGCTAGGGCTGGGACTGCGGTACCCACTCACTCCTCAGAAATCTCTCTCGCTCTATCTCTGCACAGTTTCCTAGAGCTAGGGCTGGGACTGCGGTACCCACTCACTCCTCAGAAATCTCTCTCTCGCTCTATCTCTGCACAGTTTCCTAGAGCTATAGGGCTGGGACTGCGGTACCCACTCACTCCTCAGAAATCTCTCTCGCTCTATCTCTGCACAGTTTCCTAGAGCTATAGGGCTGGGACTGCGGTACCCACTCACTCCTCAGAAATCTCTCTCTCGCTCTATCTCTGCACAGTTTCCTAGAGCTATAGGGCTGGGACTGCGGTACCCACTCACTCCTCAGAAATCTCTCTCTCGCTCTATCTCTGCACAGTTTCCTAGAGCTAGGGCTGGGACTGCGGTACCCACTCACTCCTCAGAAATCTCTCTCGCTCTATCTCTGCACAGTTTCCTAGAGCTAGGGCTGGGACTGCGGTACCCACTCACTCCTCAGAAATCTCTCTCGCTCTATCTCTGCACAGTTTCCTAGAGCTAGGGCTGGGACTGCGGTACCCACTCACTCCTCAGAAATCTCTCTCTCGCTCTATCTCTGCACAGTTTCCTAGAGCTAGGGCTGGGACTGCGGTACCCACTCACTCCTCAGAAATCTCTCTCGCTCTATCTCTGCACAGTTTCCTAGAGCTAGGGCTGGGACTGCGGTACCCACTCACTCCTCAGAAATCTCTCTCGCTCTATCTCTGCACAGTTTCCTAGAGCTATAGGGCTGGGACTGCGGTACCCACTCACTCCTCAGAAATCTCTCTCTCGCTCTATCTCTGCACAGTTTCCTAGAGCTATAGGGCTGGGACTGCGGTACCCACTCACTCCTCAGAAATCTCTCTCTCGCTCTATCTCTGCACAGTTTCCTAGAGCTAGGGCTGGGACTGCGGTACCCACTCACTCCTCAGAAATCTCTCTCTCGCTCTATCTCTGCACAGTTTCCTAGAGCTAGGGCTGGGACTGCGGTACCCACTCACTCCTCAGAAATCTCTCTCTCGCTCTATCTCTGCACAGTTTCCTAGAGCTATAGGGCTGGGACTGCGGTACCCACTCACTCCTCAGAAATCTCTCTCTCGCTCTATCTCTGCACAGTTTCCTAGAGCTATAGGGCTGGGACTGCGGTACCCACTCACTCCTCAGAAATCTCTCTCTCGCTCTATCTCTGCACAGTTTCCTAGAGCTATAGGGCTGGGACTGCGGTACCCACTCACTCCTCAGAAATCTCTCTCTCGCTCTATCTCTGCACAGTTTCCTAGAGCTAGGGCTGGGACTGCGGTACCCACTCACTCCTCAGAAATCTCTCTCGCTCTATCTCTGCACAGTTTCCTAGAGCTAGGGCTGGGACTGCGGTACCCACTCACTCCTCAGAAATCTCTCTCGCTCTATCTCTGCACAGTTTCCTAGAGCTAGGGCTGGGACTGCGGTACCCACTCACTCCTCAGAAATCTCTCTCGCTCTATCTCTGCACAGTTTCCTAGAGCTATAGGGCTGGGACTGCGGTACCCACTCACTCCTCAGAAATCTCTCTCTCGCTCTATCTCTGCACAGTTTCCTAGAGCTATAGGGCTGGGACTGCGGTACCCACTCACTCCTCAGAAATCTCTCTCTCGCTCTATCTCTGCACAGTTTCCTAGAGCTAGGGCTGGGACTGCGGTACCCACTCACTCCTCAGAAATCTCTCTCGCTCTATCTCTGCACAGTTTCCTAGAGCTAGGGCTGGGACTGCGGTACCCACTCACTCCTCAGAAATCTCTCTCGCTCTATCTCTGCACAGTTTCCTAGAGCTATAGGGCTGGGACTGCGGTACCCACTCACTCCTCAGAAATCTCTCTCGCTCTATCTCTGCACAGTTTCCTAGAGCTAGGGCTGGGACTGCGGTACCCACTCACTCCTCAGAAATCTCTCTCGCTCTATCTCTGCACAGTTTCCTAGAGCTAGGGCTGGGACTGCGGTACCCACTCACTCCTCAGAAATCTCTCTCGCTCTATCTCTGCACAGTTTCCTAGAGCTAGGGCTGGGACTGCGGTACCCACTCACTCCTCAGAAATCTCTCTCGCTCTATCTCTGCACAGTTTCCTAGAGCTAGGGCTGGGACTGCGGTACCCACTCACTCCTCAGAAATCTCTCTCGCTCTATCTCTGCACAGTTTCCTAGAGCTATAGGGCTGGGACTGCGGTACCCACTCACTCCTCAGAAATCTCTCTCGCTCTATCTCTGCACAGTTTCCTAGAGCTAGGGCTGGGACTGCGGTACCCACTCACTCCTCAGAAATCTCTCTCGCTCTATCTCTGCACAGTTTCCTAGAGCTAGGGCTGGGACTGCGGTACCCACTCACTCCTCAGAAATCTCTCTCGCTCTATCTCTGCACAGTTTCCTAGAGCTATAGGGCTGGGACTGCGGTACCCACTCACTCCTCAGAAATCTCTCTCTCGCTCTATCTCTGCACAGTTTCCTAGAGCTATAGGGCTGGGACTGCGGTACCCACTCACTCCTCAGAAATCTCTCTCTCGCTCTATCTCTGCACAGTTTCCTAGAGCTAGGGCTGGGACTGCGGTACCCACTCACTCCTCAGAAATCTCTCTCTCGCTCTATCTCTGCACAGTTTCCTAGAGCTAGGGCTGGGACTGCGGTACCCACTCACTCCTCAGAAATCTCTCTCTCGCTCTATCTCTGCACAGTTTCCTAGAGCTAGGGCTGGGACTGCGGTACCCACTCACTCCTCAGAAATCTCTCTCTCGCTCTATCTCTGCACAGTTTCCTAGAGCTATAGGGCTGGGACTGCGGTACCCACTCACTCCTCAGAAATCTCTCTCTCGCTCTATCTCTGCACAGTTTCCTAGAGCTATAGGGCTGGGACTGCGGTACCCACTCACTCCTCAGAATCTCTCTCTCGCTCTATCTCTGCACAGTTTCCTAGAGCTAGGGCTGGGACTGCGGTACCCACTCACTCCTCAGAAATCTCTCTCGCTCTATCTCTGCACAGTTTCCTAGAGCTAGGGCTGGGACTGCGGTACCCACTCACTCCTCAGAAATCTCTCTCGCTCTATCTCTGCACAGTTTCCTAGAGCTATAGGGCTGGGACTGCGGTACCCACTCACTCCTCAGAAATCTCTCTCGCTCTATCTCTGCACAGTTTCCTAGAGCTAGGGCTGGGACTGCGGTACCCACTCACTCCTCAGAAATCTCTCTCTCGCTCTATCTCTGCACAGTTTCCTAGAGCTAGGGCTGGGACTGCGGTACCCACTCACTCCTCAGAAATCTCTCTCGCTCTATCTCTGCACAGTTTCCTAGAGCTATAGGGCTGGGACTGCGGTACCCACTCACTCCTCAGAAATCTCTCTCTCGCTCTATCTCTGCACAGTTTCCTAGAGCTATAGGGCTGGGACTGCGGTACCCACTCACTCCTCAGAAATCTCTCTCTCGCTCTATCTCTGCACAGTTTCCTAGAGCTAGGGCTGGGACTGCGGTACCCACTCACTCCTCAGAAATCTCTCTCTCGCTCTATCTCTGCACAGTTTCCTAGAGCTAGGGCTGGGACTGCGGTACCCACTCACTCCTCAGAAATCTCTCTCTCGCTCTATCTCTGCACAGTTTCCTAGAGCTATAGGGCTGGGACTGCGGTACCCACTCACTCCTCAGAAATCTCTCTCTCGCTCTATCTCTGCACAGTTTCCTAGAGCTATAGGGCTGGGACTGCGGTACCCACTCACTCCTCAGAAATCTCTCTCTCGCTCTATCTCTGCACAGTTTCCTAGAGCTATAGGGCTGGGACTGCGGTACCCACTCACTCCTCAGAAATCTCTCTCTCGCTCTATCTCTGCACAGTTTCCTAGAGCTAGGGCTGGGACTGCGGTACCCACTCACTCCTCAGAAATCTCTCTCGCTCTATCTCTGCACAGTTTCCTAGAGCTAGGGCTGGGACTGCGGTACCCACTCACTCCTCAGAAATCTCTCTCGCTCTATCTCTGCACAGTTTCCTAGAGCTAGGGCTGGGACTGCGGTACCCACTCACTCCTCAGAAATCTCTCTCGCTCTATCTCTGCACAGTTTCCTAGAGCTATAGGGCTGGGACTGCGGTACCCACTCACTCCTCAGAAATCTCTCTCGCTCTATCTCTGCACAGTTTCCTAGAGCTATAGGGCTGGGACTGCGGTACCCACTCACTCCTCAGAAATCTCTCTCTCACTCTATCTCTGCACAGTTTCCTAGAGCTAGGGCTGGGACTGCGGTACCCACTCACTCCTCAGAAATCTCTCTCGCTCTATCTCTGCACAGTTTCCTAGAGCTAGGGCTGGGACTGCGGTACCCACTCACTCCTCAGAAATCTCTCTCGCTCTATCTCTGCACAGTTTCCTAGAGCTATAGGGCTGGGACTGCGGTACCCACTCACTCCTCAGAAATCTCTCTCTCGCTCTATCTCTGCACAGTTTCCTAGAGCTATAGGGCTGGGACTGCGGTACCCACTCACTCCTCAGAAATCTCTCTCTCGCTCTATCTCTGCACAGTTTCCTAGAGCTAGGGCTGGGACTGCGGTACCCACTCACTCCTCAGAAATCTCTCTCTCGCTCTATCTCTGCACAGTTTCCTAGAGCTAGGGCTGGGACTGCGGTACCCACTCACTCCTCAGAAATCTCTCTCTCGCTCTATCTCTGCACAGTTTCCTAGAGCTATAGGGCTGGGACTGCGGTACCCACTCACTCCTCAGAAATCTCTCTCTCGCTCTATCTCTGCACAGTTTCCTAGAGCTATAGGGCTGGGACTGCGGTACCCACTCACTCCTCAGAAATCTCTCTCTCGCTCTATCTCTGCACAGTTTCCTAGAGCTATAGGGCTGGGACTGCGGTACCCACTCACTCCTCAGAAATCTCTCTCTCGCTCTATCTCTGCACAGTTTCCTAGAGCTATAGGGCTGGGACTGCGGTACCCACTCACTCCTCAGAAATCTCTCTCTCGCTCTATCTCTGCACAGTTTCCTAGAGCTAGGGCTGGGACTGCGGTACCCACTCACTCCTCAGAAATCTCTCTTGCTCTATCTCTGCACAGTTTCCTAGAGCTAGGGCTGGGACTGCGGTACCCACTCACTCCTCAGAAATCTCTCTCTCGCTCTATCTCTGCACAGTTTCCTAGAGCTATGGGGCTGGGACTGCGGAACCCACTCACTCCTCAGAAATCTCTCTCTCGCTCTATCTCTGCACATTTTCCTAGAGCTAGGGCTGGGACTGCGGTACCCACTCACTCCTCAGAAATCTCTCTCTCGCTCTATCTCTGCACAGTTTCCTAGAGCTAGGGCTGGGACTGCACTCCTCAGAAATCTCTCTCTCGCTCTATCTCTGCACAGTTTCCTAGAGCTAGGGCTGGGACTGCGGTACCCACTCACTCCTCAGAAATCTCTCTCGCTCTATCTCTGCACAGTTTCCTAGAGCTAGGGCTGGGACTGCGGTACCCACTCACTCCTCAGAAATCTCTCTCTCTCGCTCTATCTCTGCACAGTTTCCTAGAAGGGCTGGGACTGCGGCGGTACTCTCAGAAATCTCTCTCAGAAATCTCTGCAGCTACTCTCAGAAATCTCTCTCCTATCTCTGCACAGTTTCCTAGAGCTATAGGGCTGGGACTGCGGTACCCACTCACTCCTCAGAAATCTCTCTCTCGCTCTATCTCTGCACAGTTTCCTAGAGCTATAGGGCTGGGACTGCGGTACCCACTCACTCCTCAGAAATCTCTCTCTCGCTCTATCTCTGCACAGTTTCCTAGAGCTAGGGCTGGGACTGCGGTACCCACTCACTCCTCAGAAATCTCTCTCGCTCTATCTCTGCACAGTTTCCTAGAGCTAGGGCTGGGACTGCGGTACCCACTCACTCCTCAGAAATCTCTCTCTCGCTCTATCTCTGCACAGTTTCCTAGAGCTATAGGGCTGGGACTGCGGTACCCACTCACTCCTCAGAAATCTCTCTCTCGCTCTATCTCTGCACAGTTTCCTAGAGCTATAGGGCTGGGACTGCGGTACCCACTCACTCCTCAGAAATCTCTCTCGCTCTATCTCTGCACAGTTTCCTAGAGCTATAGGGCTGGGACTGCGGTACCCACTCACTCCTCAGAAATCTCTCTCGCTCTATCTCTGCACAGTTTCCTAGAGCTATAGGGCTGGGACTGCGGTACCCACTCACTCCTCAGAAATCTCTCTCGCTCTATCTCTGCACAGTTTCCTAGAGCTAGGGCTGGGACTGCGGTACCCACTCACTCCTCAGAAATCTCTCTCGCTCTATCTCTAAACAGTTTCCTAGAGCTAGGGCTGGGACTGCGGTACCCACTCACTCCTCAGAAATCTCTCTCGCTCTATCTCTGCACAGTTTCCTAGAGCTAGGGCTGGGACTGCGGTACCCACTCACTCCTCAGAAATCTCTCTCGCTCTATCTCTGCACAGTTTCCTAGAGCTAGGGCTGGGACTGCGGTACCCACTCACTCCTCAGAAATCTCTCTCTTGCTCTATCTCTGCACAGTTTCCTAGAGCTCTAGGGCTGGGACTGCGGTACCCACTCACTCCTCAGAAATCTCTCTCTCGCTCTATCTCTGCACAGTTTCCTAGAGCTATAGGGCTGGGACTGCGGTACCCACTCACTCCTCAGAAATCTCTCTCTCGCTCTATCTCTGCACAGTTTCCTAGAGCTATAGGGCTGGGACTGCGGTACCCACTCACTCCTCAGAAATCTCTCTCTCGCTCTATCTCTGCAGTTTCCTAGAGCTATAGGGCTGGGACTGCGGTACCCACTCACTCCTCAGAAATCTCTCTCGCTCTATCTCTGCACAGTTTCCTAGAGCTAGGGCTGGGACTGCGGTACCCACTCACTCCTCAGAAATCTCTCTCGCTCTATCTCTGCACAGTTTCCTAGAGCTAGGGCTGGGACTGCGGTACCCACTCACTCCTCAGAAATCTCTCTCGCTCTATCTCTGCACAGTTTCCTAGAGCTAGGGCTGGGACTGCGGTACCCACTCACTCCTCAGAAATCTCTCTCGCTCTATCTCTGCACAGTTTCCTAGAGCTAGGGCTGGGACTGCGGTACCCACTCACTCCTCAGAAATCTCTCTCGCTCTATCTCTGCACAGTTTCCTAGAGCTAGGGCTGGGACTGCGGTACCCACTCACTCCTCAGAAATCTCTCTCGCTCTATCTCTGCACAGTTTCCTAGAGCTAGGGCTGGGACTGCGGTACCCACTCACTCCTCAGAAATCTCTCTCGCTCTATCTCTGCACAGTTTCCTAGAGCTAGGGCTGGGACTGCGGTACCCACTCACTCCTCAGAAATCTCTCTCGCTCTATCTCTGCACAGTTTCCTAGAGCTATAGGGCTGGGACTGCGGTACCCACTCACTCCTCAGAAATCTCTCTCTCGCTCTATCTCTGCACAGTTTCCTAGAGCTATAGGGCTGGGACTGCGGTACCCACTCACTCCTCAGAAATCTCTCTCTCGCTCTATCTCTGCACAGTTTCCTAGAGCTAGGGCTGGGACTGCGGTACCCACTCACTCCTCAGAAATCTCTCTCTCGCTCTATCTCTGCACAGTTTCCTAGAGCTAGGGCTGGGACTGCGGTACCCACTCACTCCTCAGAAATCTCTCTCTCGCTCTATCTCTGCACAGTTTCCTAGAGCTATAGGGCTGGGACTGCGGTACCCACTCACTCCTCAGAAATCTCTCTCGCTCTATCTCTGCACAGTTTCCTAGAGCTATAGGGCTGGGACTGCGGTACCCACTCACTCCTCAGAAATCTCTCTCTCGCTCTATCTCTGCACAGTTTCCTAGAGCTAGGGCTGGGACTGCGGTACCCACTCACTCCTCAGAAATCTCTCTCTCGCTCTATCTCTGCACAGTTTCCTAGAGCTAGGGCTGGGACTGCGGTACCCACTCACTCCTCAGAAATCTCTCTCGCTCTATCTCTGCACAGTTTCCTAGAGCTAGGGCTGGGACTGCGGTACCCACTCACTCCTCAGAAATCTCTCTCGCTCTATCTCTGCACAGTTTCCTAGAGCTAGGGCTGGGACTGCGGTACCCACTCACTCCTCAGAAATCTCTCTCGCTCTATCTCTGCACAGTTTCCTAGAGCTAGGGCTGGGACTGCGGTACCCACTCACTCCTCAGAAATCTCTCTCGCTCTATCTCTGCACAGTTTCCTAGAGCTAGGGCTGGGACTGCGGTACCCACTCACTCCTCAGAATCTCTCTCTCGCTCAATCTCTGCACAGTTTCCTAGAGCTAGGGCTGGGACTGCGGTACCCACTCACTCCTCAGAAATCTCTCTCGCTCTATCTCTGCACAGTTTCCTAGAGCTATAGGGCTGGGACTGCGGTACCCACTCACTCCTCAGAAATCTCTCTCTCGCTCTATCTCTGCACAGTTTCCTAGAGCTATAGGGCTGGGACTGCGGTACCCACTCACTCCTCAGAAATCTCTCTCGCTCTATCTCTGCACAGTTTCCTAGAGCTAGGGCTGGGACTGCGGTACCCACTCACTCCTCAGAAATCTCTCTCTCGCTCTATCTCTGCACAGTTTCCTAGAGCTAGGGCTGGGACTGCGGTACCCACTCACTCCTCAGAAATCTCTCTCGCTCTATCTCTGCACAGTTTCCTAGAGCTATAGGGCTGGGACTGCGGTACCCACTCACTCCTCAGAAATCTCTCTCTCTCTATCTCTGCACAGTTTCCTAGAGCTATAGGGCTGGGACTGCGGTACCCACTCACTCCTCAGAAATCTCTCTCGCTCTATCTCTGCACAGTTTCCTAGAGCTAGGGCTGGGACTGCGGTACCCACTCACTCCTCAGAAATCTCTCTCTCGCTCTATCTCTGCACAGTTTCCAAGAGCTATAGGGCTGGGACTGCGGTACCCACTCACTCCTCAGAAATCTCTCTCGCTCTATCTCTGCACAGTTTCCTAGAGCTTAGGGCTGGGACTGCGGTACCCACTCACTCCTCAGAAATCTCTCTCGCTCTATCTCTGCACAGTTTCCTAGAGCTAGGGCTGGGACTGCGGTACCCACTCACTCCTCAGAAATCTCTCTCGCTCTATCTCTGCACAGTTTCCTAGAGCTAGGGCTGGGACTGCGGTACCCACTCACTCCTCAGAAATCTCTCTCGCTCTATCTCTGCACAGTTTCCTAGAGCTAGGGCTGGGACTGCGGTACCCACTCACTCCTCAGAAATCTCTCTCGCTCTATCTCTGCACAGTTTCCTAGAGCTAGGGCTGGGACTGCGGTACCCACTCACTCCTCAGAAATCTCTCTCGCTCTATCTCTGCACAGTTTCCTAGAGCTAGGGCTGGGACTGCGGTACCCACTCACTCCTCAGAAATCTCTCTCTCGCTCAATCTCTGCACAGTTTCCTAGAGCTAGGGCTGGGACTGCGGTACCCACTCACTCCTCAGAAATCTCTCTCGCTCTATCTCTGCACAGTTTCCTAGAGCTATAGGGCTGGGACTGCGGTACCCACTCACTCCTCAGAAATCTCTCTCTTGCTCTATCTCTGCACAGTTTCCTAGAGCTATAGGGCTGGGACTGCGGTACCCACTCACTCCTCAGAAATCTCTCTCGCTCTATCTCTGCACAGTTTCCTAGAGCTAGGGCTGGGACTGCGGTACCCACTCACTCCTCAGAAATCTCTCTCTCGCTCTATCTCTGCACAGTTTCCTAGAGCTAGGGCTGGGACTGCGGTACCCACTCACTCCTCAGAAATCTCTCTCGCTCTATCTCTGCACAGTTTCCTAGAGCTATAGGGCTGGGACTGCGGTACCCACTCACTCCTCAGAAATCTCTCTCTCTCTATCTCTGCACAGTTTCCTAGAGCTATAGGGCTGGGACTGCGGTACCCACTCACTCCTCAGAAATCTCTCTCGCTCTATCTCTGCACAGTTTCCTAGAGCTAGGGCTGGGACTGCGGTACCCACTCACTCCTCAGAAATCTCTCTCTCGCTCTATCTCTGCACAGTTTCCTAGAGCTAGGGCTGGGACTGCGGTACCCACTCACTCCTCAGAAATCTCTCGCTCTATCTCTGCACAGTTTCCTAGAGCTATAGGGCTGGGACTGCGGTACCCACTCACTCCTCAGAAATCTCTCTCGCTCTATCTCTGCACAGTTTCCTAGAGCTAGGGCTGGGACTGCGGTACCCACTCATCTCCTCAGAAATCTCTCTCTCGCTCTATCTCTGCACAGTTTCCTAGAGCTATAGGGCTGGGACTGCGGTACCCACTCACTCCTCAGAAATCTCTCTCGCTCTATCTCTGCACAGTTTCCTAGAGCTATAGGGCTGGGACTGCGGTACCCACTCACTCCTCAGAAATCTCTCTCGCTCTATCTCTGCACAGTTTCCTAGAGCTATAGGGCTGGGACTGCGGTACCCACTCACTCCTCAGAAATCTCTCTCGCTCTATCTCTGCACAGTTTCCTAGAGCTAGGGCTGGGACTGCGGTACCCACTCACTCCTCAGAAATCTCTCTCGCTCTATCTCTGCACAGTTTCCTAGAGCTATAGGGCTGGGACTGCGGTACCCACTCACTCCTCAGAAATCTCTCTCTCGCTCTATCTCTGCACAGTTTCCTAGAGCTATAGGGCTGGGACTGCGGTACCCACTCACTCCTCAGAAATCTCTCTCGCTCTATCTCTGCACAGTTTCCTAGAGCTATAGGGCTGGGACTGCGGTACCCACTCACTCCTCAGAAATCTCTCTCGCTCTATCTCTGCACAGTTTCCTAGAGCTATAGGGCTGGGACTGCGGTACCCACTCACTCCTCAGAAATCTCTCTCGCTCTATCTCTGCACAGTTTCCTAGAGCTAGGGCTGGGACTGCGGTACCCACTCACTCCTCAGAAATCTCTCTCGCTCTATCTCTGCACAGTTTCCTAGAGCTAGGGCTGGGACTGCGGTACCCACTCCTCCTACCCACTCACTCCTCAGAAATCTCTCTCGCTCTATCTCTGCACAGTTTCCTAGAGCTAGGGCTGGGACTGCGGTACCCACTCACTCCTCAGAAATCTCTCGCTCTATCTCTGCACAGTTTCCTAGAGCTATAGGGCTGGGACTGCGGTACCCACTCACTCCTCAGAAATCTCTCTCGCTCTATCTCTGCACAGTTTCCTAGAGCTAGGGCTGGGACTGCGGTACCCACTCACTCCTCAGAAATCTCTCTCGCTCTATCTCTGCACAGTTTCCTAGAGCTAGGGCTGGGACTGCGGTACCCACTCACTCCTCAGAAATCTCTCTCGCTCTATCTCTGCACAGTTTCCTAGAGCTAGGGCTGGGACTGCGGTACCCACTCACTCCTCAGAAATCTCTCTCGCTCTATCTCTGCACAGTTTCCTAGAGCTATAGGGCTGGGACTAGAGCTATAGGGTACCCACTCACTCCTCAGAAATCTCTCTCGCTCTATCTCTGCACAGTTTCCTAGAGCTATAGGGCTGGGACTGCGGTACCCACTCACTCCTCAGAAATCTCTCTCGCTCTATCTCTGCACAGTTTCCTAGAGCTAGGGCTGGGACTGCGGTACCCACTCACTCCTCAGAAATCTCTCTCTCGCTCTATCTCTGCACAGTTTCCTAGAGCTAGGGCTGGGACTGCGGTACCCACTCACTCCTCAGAAATCTCTCTCGCTCTATCTCTGCACAGTTTCCTAGAGCTATAGGGCTGGGACTGCGGTACCCACTCACTCCTCAGAAATCTCTCTCTCGCTCTATCTCTGCACAGTTTCCTAGAGCTATAGGGCTGGGACTGCGGTACCCACTCACTCCTCAGAAATCTCTCTCGCTCTATCTCTGCACAGTTTCCTAGAGCTAGGGCTGGGACTGCGGTACCCACTCACTCCTCAGAAATCTCTCTCTCGCTCTATCTCTGCACAGTTTCCTAGAGCTATAGGGCTGGGACTGCGGTACCCACTCACTCCTCAGAAATCTCTCTCGCTCTATCTCTGCACAGTTTCCTAGAGCTATAGGGCTGGGACTGCGGTACCCACTCACTCCTCAGAAATCTCTCTCGCTCTATCTCTGCACAGTTTCCTAGAGCTATAGGGCTGGGACTGCGGTACCCACTCACTCCTCAGAAATCTCTCTCGCTCTATCTCTGCACAGTTTCCTAGAGCTATAGGGCTGGGACTGCGGTACCCACTCACTCCTCAGAAATCTCTCGCTCTATCTCTGCACAGTTTCCTAGAGCTATAGGGCTGGGACTGCGGTACCCACTCACTCCTCAGAAATCTCTCTCGCTCTATCTCTGCACAGTTTCCTAGAGCTAGGGCTGGGACTGCGGTACCCACTCACTCCTCAGAAATCTCTCTCTCGCTCTATCTCTGCACAGTTTCCTAGAGCTAGGGCTGGGACTGCGGTACCCACTCACTCCTCAGAAATCTCTCTCGCTCTATCTCTGCACAGTTTCCTAGAGCTATAGGGCTGGGACTGCGGTACCCACTCACTCCTCAGAAATCTCTCTCGCTCTATCTCTGCACAGTTTCCTAGAGCTATAGGGCTGGGACTGCGGTACCCACTCACTCCTCAGAAATCTCTCTCGCTCTATCTCTGCACAGTTTCCTAGAGCTAGGGCTGGGACTGCGGTACCTCACTCACTCCTCAGAAACCTCACTCTCTCTCGCTCTATCTCTGCACAGTTTCCTAGAGCTAGGGCTGGGACTGCGGTACCCACTCACTCCTCAGAAATCTCTCTCGCTCTATCTCTGCACAGTTTCCTAGAGCTATAGGGCTGGGACTGCGGTACCCACTCCTCCTCAGAAATCTCTCTCGCTCTATCTCTGCACAGTTTCCTAGAGCTAGGGCTGGGACTGCGGTACCCACTCACTCCTCAGAAATCTCTCTCGCTCTATCTCTGCACAGTTTCCTAGAGCTAGGGCTGGGACTGCGGTACCCACTCCTCCTCAGAAATCTCTCTCGCTCTATCTCTGCACAGTTTCCTAGAGCTAGGGCTGGGACTGCGGTACCCACTCACTCCTCAGAAATCTCTCTCGCTCTATCTCTGCACAGTTTCCTAGAGCTATAGGGCTGGGACTGCGGTACCCACTCACTCCTCAGAAATCTCTCTCGCTCTATCTCTGCACAGTTTCCTAGAGCTATAGGGCTGGGACTGCGGTACCCACTCACTCCTCAGAAATCTCTCTCGCTCTATCTCTGCACAGTTTCCTAGAGCTAGGGCTGGGACTGCGGTACCCACTCACTCCTCAGAAAGTTTCTCTAGGGCTGGGACTCGCTCTATCTCTGCACAGTTTCCTAGAGCTAGGGCTGGGACTGCGGTACCCACTCACTCCTCAGAAATCTCTCTCGCTCTATCTCTGCACAGTTTCCTAGAGCTATAGGGCTGGGACTGTACCTCACTCCTCGGTACCCACTCACTCCTCAGAAATCTCTCTCGCTCTATCTCTGCACAGTTTCCTAGAGCTATAGGGCTGGGACTGCGGTACCCACTCACTCCTCAGAAATCTCTCTCTCGCTCTATCTCTGCACAGTTTCCTAGAGCTAGGGCTGGGACTGCGGTACCCACTCACTCCTCAGAAATCTCTCTCGCTCTATCTCCACAGTTTCCTAGAGCTAGGGCCTCAGAAATCTCTCTCTCGCTCTATCTCTGCACAGTTTCCTAGAGCTAGGGCTGGGACTGCGGTACCCACTCACTCCTCAGAAGTCTCTCTCGCTCTATCTCTGCACAGTTTCCGCTGGGACCCCACGGTACCCTCCTCCCTCAAGGAAATCTCTCTCTCGCTCTATCTCTGCACAGTTTCCTAGAGCTAGGGCTGGGACTGCGGTACCCACTCACTCCTCAGAAATCTCTCTCGCTCTATCTCTGCACAGTTTCCTAGAGCTAGGGCTGGGACTGCGGTACCCACTCACTCCTCAGAAATCTCTCTCGCTCTATCTCTGCACAGTTTCCTAGAGCTATAGGGCTGGGACTCGGTACCCACTCACTCCTCAGGAAATCTCTCTCGCTCTATCTCTGCACAGTTTCCTAGAGCTAGGGCTGGGACTACGGTACCCACTCACTCCTCAGAAATCTCTCTATCTCGCTCTATCTCTGCACAGTTTCCTAGAGCTATAGGGCTGGGA